>NW_008620321.1:0-4704 GCF_000691845.1 Merops nubicus | reverse complement strand
CCGCCTCCCCGGTGGTGGCATCCCTGCCTGCTGCTGCTGCTCAAGAGCCATGGGTAACATTTGTGCACAGCTTAAGAGCTGCCTGTACTTTCAGCTGCAGCCTCTCATCACAAGCATATTTCAGCTGAGATTTCTCTATGATCTTTCTTTCAGGCAGTCAAAATCTGATGTGCAGGCAATGCCATACATATCTTGAAGGGATGACAACAAGGGGAAAATATTTAAAAGTCCGAAAGAAGCTGCAATATATCAAAGGCAGAAGGAAGTTGGTTTTTTTGCAACAAGCTGTGCATTGAGCAGAGGGCAGAGCTTTTGCGCTGTGTTCTATCTGTCAGCACATGCTGGATTGGGGCATCTCATCAGCAGGCTTCACATTTGAATCTGCATTTCTCTCTAGTGCATGAAAAATAGTCTTAGGCGTATTTTGATAGCAAACTGATGTAAACCTACGACAGAGCAGAAGGACTGGATGAATAATTATGCTGCTAATCCCACCTGCTCTCACACAAGAAATGCATGTAAAGAAATGTATAGACATACCAGTTAATCTTAGCATCTGCCATCGGAGTAAAATTGCAAGTACACTGGAAATGGCATGGCAGACAGGTCTGACTTACTGCCAGTACTATCCCATCACTTTTCTGGAGCCTCAGCTCTCCAGCACACGTGCAACTTGCAGCTTGTATGGACTGGAGACTTCTGAGCAGTGGGATGTTACAGCCCTCTGGGGAATGCAGCACCCTTCCCATGGTACATTGGGTTGACTCTGGAGGTTACTGTCTGGATGACAAAATAATAGTTTAATTTCTTGCTCTTCTTTAGTGTGTTTAGAGCCCCATGAGCATGATGTACTGGGGTCAGTCAGTGCAAATGCTGAGACAGTGTCTCGCTGCTGTGCAACACCACTAAGGGACCACTTCCTTGCATGTTCTTTTCCATTACAAATTCACACCATGACAACATGCCTGAAAGCAAGTAAGTGTTTACAGAAAACATGATCTAGTCAGAATTGTACAGTCAGAGATAGGGTTGTTGTGGGTAAGTAATCAAAACCAGATTTTTCCTTACTTGTGACTTTAGCTTCTACATATTCTGATGAGCCCAAGCATTCATGCATTCTTTTGAAACCATAGCACTCGTAGTGTTTTTATACTCATCATGAGTTATGTTGAGTACCTTCAGTTTCTACCATTTCCTTCTACAGTGGAGGAGGATGTAAGTCCTTTTGCATATTTCAGTGGTGAGAGCTAAACTAAGTAGCATGTGAGTATTATGGTGTGTCCCAGTTATCCAAACTGAGGACCTGTCCACTGTGTCCGTCTACATTCTCAGCCTATCACTGAGGAAGGCCTTCAGGAAAGCTGATGTGCATCTTGGTTTCACGCCAACAGGGAACTTGGACACAATGGGCATTCACAGTTGGCCTCAAGAGCTCAGACGTGCTCCTGGGACCTCCACTTTGGGTTCAGCCTGATACTGAAGCTTGATGCTTCAGTATCTCATAGATGAGCAGTACAAACACAGAGCTAGTCAGGGTTATTGGAAGTTCACTGTGTCTTTTTTACACCATGTATATAATGTGAAGAACAAAAGACAATATCAAGCCTGAAAAAACCTTGCCACGTAGATGCATGAGAAACAGCACTTTCTCTTGGGCACTCTGCAACCTTTTGTCCCTGACTCACAATGTGTGTACAAAAATGAGAACAACAATAAGGCCTATTTAATGCTAATTTATTTTCTACTGCCAAACTGATCTGATGGTTTATTCCAGCATTTAGAGCTCTCTCCGAATACCCCTCAGAATCTGTAATAGAGATCTGAGACCTTCCTTATGTCTTTAGATGAGAAAACTGATAATAGATAGTCCTGGAATATGTTAATATGTTTGCTTTTCTATACAACCAACTGTTTTTAATATCACAGATTTGGATCTCTAATGCAACTCAGTTTTTCCTATTCCTTCCATGCCCCTACTTGAAAATAGAGAGGGAAAAGTCACAGAATGTTAGAAAGCACCCATCTAATTTGCCTTTAAGTATAGAAGGCTGCAGGAAGACGAAATGAAGTTGTCACACTGAAATGAGAACAAAGCCAAGTGATTGTTGCATTGTAAAAACACTACAGAAAGTCCCTGCTTATTACAGTCAATCCTAGTCCTTTCAAATGACAAACCAGTTAAAGAATTTCTAGGTAGGCTAACTGCTTTCTCTGGTATTTTAGAAAATGGAAGAAAACAGAAGGTAAGGCATATGTTGTGTTAAGAGAAAACCCCCATTTTGAGATTGAAGGTGTGATGCCACTTAGACACTGACAGCTGCAGTGGTCATAACTTAAAATGTCTATGCAAATAGTAAAATCATAGGATCAAAATTCTGCCGTGGTATGTATCAGCACTGCTCAAAAAGGATACAATGCTTTGAAAGATCTCTTGGCTGGTTTACAAATTATTTTTCTCATCTCCAACTGCCATAAATCATAAAGTTGTTTCTACTTTCTATGTCTAGTTAACATTTATTGTATACGTAATTTATGTGTTGTCCTGATACCACTAGGAACAAGGAAAGTAAAACATTTAAAAACACAAAGGAGTCCACTGGATCTAAAAGGATTGACCATTTACATTTGACTCACTCTTGGTAAGCTGTTTTTTTTTTCTTACTACAGTCCGCTACTGATTTAATCTCTGGAAACTGACCAATCCATGTTGTGAATTCTTTGCTTCAGTATCCCTCAGAATTTATCCATGTTTAGCCCTTCCATTACATAGTGCTGCTTAAATTCCTTTTTACTTTTCAAACTGATAGAATAATTGTTTTCTGCTCTATTTGCTAATTAAACCAAATCCTTTGTTTGGCCTTCGCCATTTTGTTGGGTGCCACGCTGGCGGGTGTGTTTTAAGCCTTGCTACATTCATAAAATCTTCCTGATTCTTCTGGCTTCTGCAAGCATCTGCTCCATTGATATTTCTATCCTGATTCTCCACACTGTTCTTCAACAGCTTTCTGGATGATCTTTTCAATTAGAGCACAGTGTTGAGGTTTTATTTTCCCAAGAAGAATTATGTAACGTTTATATTGAGTCATATTTGCCATCTGCCGATCTAATCACAAAAACAATACAAATTCTTAAAACCCTGAGTTTTCCTTAATACCTGTTTCTAATCTGATTTTTCACAAATGTGCAGGTTTATGCATGTACCCCTGCCTTACGATTTAGCTCTTCACAGAAAACTGGCACCTCTTCAGAGGTTCCCAGCAAACATGGAGAAATCTATTCATGCAGGGGATACATATGAGGAGGTCTTTCTCAGGCAATGCATGTGAGTGATCACATACATACAAAATCAAACGCAAGGCAGAAATAAGGGGAAATTATGGCGACCTTAACAGAGGGCATCCAGAAGCTTCAGAATGCAGGAGTATTCTTAACTTATAGCTAATGCTCAAGTGGCTATTAACCGATATGTAACTTTTTACTCCAGCTTTAAATTGCTGTTTTCCAGTGTGACTCTGCTGTGCCTAAGGACTTAAACTGTAAATCCTCATTCATGTGAGTTGCATTTATTTATTTAAACTATAACAAAACACTTGTGATCATAGAATCAGACCTTGCTTTCAATCAGAAAGGCCGTAGTTATAGAGTCTATCTACCTAATAATTTTATGCCAGTGCTCGATTTGGTCCTGTTGACAACATTGGAGAAGACATCATTTCACATCCTGAAAATGTCAAACTACGCAAATTGCATTTTCTAGCTAAAAAATAGATGCTGTCTTATTGCTGTGGACAACTGTTTTGGAACAACAGGTCTCCATGATGGTAATTTTTTTTCCTTTGTAAAAAAAAATCTGCACCAGAAAGAAATGTCTATTGATTTTTAAGAGATTAAAATTGTTTAACTACCTAGTATAAATATGAAAACACCTGTAAAACTGTTACTGACAGGGGCTAAAGAAAATCACTTGTGAAATCAACAAGAATCTTTCCATTGACTTAAATGTAACATAGATCTGGAGTAATTACTGCTCTCTCTGAAAACATTAAATTCCTGCCTACCACGATGTCATTTCCCATTGCTGTGCTTTACATCTCATGAGCACAGTTCATGGGACAATGGCACTGATCTCAGTGGGGGAACAGTAAGGGGTCTTAATGTTTTTGCCGGTTGTACTTGTGGTTCTATCTACACAACTATGAAATTCAAACAAGAACACAGGGATGTGATTTGTCTTTTCATGTGCAGTATCAAACGTTGTGTTAAACAAGGATGTGCCTATGAGTTGGTCAGCACTGAGTAGAGTATGTTCAGCATCATTTGTAAGAACCTGAAAATGGGAAGGAACGACTAATTTTGGTGCCCAGAAAAGCCACAAAATTCAAAAGGTGGCACGGCTGAACCTTGTAACAGAAGTAAGAACCAAGAGGGATGACTTGGATTCGACAGCAGATACATGCAGTTATGCCTGTTATCCTTACACATTAAAAACCCCCGTTGCTGGCGCTGGATGGGTGTGAGCAGTCCCGCCTGCCTGTTTCGCTGAGCCAGCAACTCAGTTTTGCTTCTCAACCTCAGCGGGGCCCGGATTTTCCTTTTTGTTGACAGCGATTTGCTCAGTGCAGCAGGCTCCTGTTTGTGCCGGGCCGTCCTGCCGTGTCTCTGGATGGGGTTCAGTCCCTGCTGAGGGGTGTCCTCACACCCACT
>NW_008620320.1:774-1302 GCF_000691845.1 Merops nubicus | reverse complement strand
CTTTCTACATTTTATTATTTCAAACCACGTGAACAATTCAGTAAAACATCCTGTGGGAAAAGCGAGGCCGCGGGCACCAGCTGAGGGGACCCCGCCAGGCTGGGGAGGAGACAGCGGGGGCCACTCTATACAGCGGGCTCTCCTCGCTCCACGCAACAGCTCGCCCTAAAAACTAGGCTTAGAAAGAAGGGGAGGGGATACAGGTAGCAGGCAGCACCCCCCTGCCTGCCCTCCTGCCCAGCTGCACATCCTGTGGGAAAAGCGAGGCCGCGGGCACCAGCTGAGGGGACCCCGCCAGGCTGGGGAGGAGACAGCGGGGGCCACTCTATACAGCGGGCTCTCCTCGCTCCACGCAACAGCTCGCCCTAAAAACTAGGCTTAGAAAGAAGGGGAGGGGATACAGGTAGCAGGCAGCACCCCCCTGCCTGCCCTCCTGCCCAGCTGCTGCTCATCCCTTAGGCAGGGGGGCGAGACAGGGGGCTGCGAGGCGGGGGGGGACACGGACCCCCCCAAGGCACACGGGTGGGG
>NW_008620320.1:0-688 GCF_000691845.1 Merops nubicus | reverse complement strand
GGGGGTGGGCTGGCCCTGGAGGACGCTGCCACCATGTAGCACTTGACGCTTTTAAATAGTTTGGTAAAAAGGTTTCTTTAAAAAGCAACCTCGCCCCAGCCAGTGTGGTGTGGTTTTTTTTTGCATGGTTTCAGGGTTTGGTGTTTTTTTGTTTGTTTGTTTGTCTTTCTTTTCTGTCTAAAAAGGAATGTCATCGGTCATGTTTGTGGCCAGGTGGGCACCCCTGAGGGGACCCCATGTCCAGCAACACTTGCAATGTAAACACTGAGAGCACGTGGGCTCAGGAGTAGATGAAGGGGGAGGGGCTGGAGTGGTTCAGGGGTTAAAAACAAAGATTAAAAACTCATTTTCCCCAGGAAGGGCAACGCCAGCGAGGAGGAGGATGATGGTGGGGGAGTGAGCATGGGAGGCAGGGGGGACATGGGCCCTGCCATCATGCTGGCACCCAAAAAGTCTCTTTATGGGGTGGTATGGGGTGGGGGTAGATGGATGAATCCAAAGAGAAGCAGGAGTGGGGTGTGGCACGGTCCTTCCTCCGCCGGCGCGGCCAGGGGTCCTAGGAGAGAGCAGGTGGTGAGGGGTGGGGGCTCAGGAGAGGGGCACAGGCACCCCATCAGCCCCTGGGGGTAGGGCAGGCAGGTCCTGGCCCAGCCCCATAGGGTGCTCCATGACAGCCCCATGGAGGGGG
>NW_008620319.1:5448-8362 GCF_000691845.1 Merops nubicus | reverse complement strand
ATCCAGCCTGGCCAGATCCCTCTGCAGCTGCATGATGGACACGTACCTGTTTGCAGGATGGGTTTCCCAGCCCAGAGGAGCTGGGCTTGTCCAGCCTGTAGCTGTGGGACTGATTCTCTCTGCTCTGTTTCCCCCCATCGATCCTCTCCTGCCCCAAATACCCCCCTCAGCCACCCATCCTGTCCCTGCTGGGTCACGGAGCTTCTGCTATTTAGCAATTTAATCAACACTTCTAGTTTTAGCATCTTTGCATCCTGAGAGCAGACAGGGGAAACATGATAAGCCTGACACCATGCTCAGATTTTCAATACCTTATTAAAATCACAGCCTTGTAAGCTGTCAGTGGGAAGATGTTAATACATGTCCTTAAGGAGATCTGATCCACAGTCAACTGGGTCTGGCTAAAGCCTTTTTTTTTTTTCAGGAGAAAGGTTTGTCTACAAGCATGGACATTCCCATTGCTTTGGGAAGCACTGGCCAGGATCTATCCCACCCCTTCTGCAGAGCAGCTCCCGGAGCAGCTCTGCTGCAACTGAAAACCATGGACTGGATCTGCCTGGGAGCTGTTTTGGGAAAGCTGCTACTGAATTACTGTGCCTTTGGAGGAGTTTGGGGAACCTCACCCCGAGGAAGGGGATTGCAAGTGGAAGATGGCAAAGGGATGGTGCTGTCAGACCTGGGGCTCACCAGGGGGGCAGAAGGGGGAAGGAGGGCACTTGTTGTTTTGCAAAACACAGAGATTTCTACCAGAGCAGCTGCCTGCTGTCTCCTTCAGCTCAGAGGTGGGTGACACGGTGACGTGGGCTGGTCCCTTCTGCTCAGGGGACAAACACCAGTGGTGGGTGAGGCTGAGCTCCACCTCTCACACCCCAGCCCCGGGAGGAAGCTCCCTGCTGGCTGAATGAGTGGCAGAGCTGTGCCCTGAAATACAAGCACATGCAGACCCCTGGGGTGTCCCAAACCCGGGGTGGAGCAGGAAAGGCTGCAGCCTCCTCTACCTCCCAGCAAGCTCCTAAGGGCTGGGGGCTGGGACACCAGCCTGTCTTGAGCCAATACAATCAACAACCACCTCCTTGCCCACTGGCCAGGCTGGTCCCTGGTGCCTGATCTCCCTTCTGAGTGCCATTTACCTCCACAACTGCTCTGGGTAGGGAGAAGACAACCCTCCTCTTGCCCTTTAGCCACATAAACATCAGTTGTTCTTGCTGGCACACCCAACAGTCTTTGGTGCCTTCCCAAAGCAGCAGCAGGATTTACTCCGACAAGCTCAGCACCCACTTGCCTTTTCCTAAACAACTATTTACCACCTTGGGAGGGGGGTTTGTCAGCAAGAGAGAGGTCAGGCAGATGTACAAACGGAGCTGGGAATAGCTGCCTTGCCAGGACTGCTCCAGAGGGCCCAGGGGATCCAGCAGCACAACCCTGCCCCGAGCACGGGCGCCGCAGGGGCTGCGTGGTGCTGGTCCTGAGGGAGCTGGGCACCTCCCGGGGCTCTTTGCTGAGTGCTGAGACCACCCAGGCTCCAGCCACGGGGCGAGGGAGGTGTAGCAAGGTCACCTCACCCCTACGTTGGTGCCTGTGGCTGGTGGCCATCAGAGCTGGTGGCTCTTTGCAGGGGTAGCCGGGACAAAAGGATTCTTCCCAAACGGGGCCAGGAGGGTTTGTCTGCCCGGAGAGCCTCTCAAGTGTTAATTGGCTCTGTCTCTCCTAAGCTGAGCCTGCACCAGACTGGCAGTACCTGTTCTCCTTCCAGGCACAGGGAGAGGTCTTGGCACTCTAAGAGCAGCAACATGGACTGAGCTACAGCTAGAAGGGGGGATGGATGGATGGATGGGTGGATGGATGGATGTGTGGATGGGTGGAGTGCAGTCTCTGCCTCTCTGCAAGCTTTGTAAATGAGCTGAAGCAGCTACAGAAGGAGGAAAGAAAGGGGAAAAAAAAGATTGCCCCCAACACAACAAACCCTGCCAGATTTTTCAGCAGGCTCCGAGCCTTGTCTTACTGCAGCATGGCCAATGCCCTTGAGGGGAGGCAGAGGTTTTTTCCACCCCTGTCAGCCTCAGCTCGAGGGGGATAAACTGGGAAGGTGGCAGCTCCAGGTGGATTTGCACAGGCCAAAAGCATCCTGGTCTGGAACTCTGACGCTCGGGTTCGTGCCTGTTCTGCCCTTTGCAGGTTGCTTCAACCCCTCCCTGGGCTTTGCAGAGAGAACAAGTCAAAGCTCCATCCTTGAAGAGCTTTTCCTGCCAGAGCATCGCTGCCCGAAGGTGCCACATGGTGCCCAGCAGGTCCCAGCCTGGCCAGGCTGGAGCCAAGCACACCTCAACAGTCCCAAATCGGTGGTGGGTCGTGCTTGGGCCAAGGATGGGCCGTGTCCCTCTGCCCTCCCTGCCCTGCCTTGACACAGGCTCTGGGAAGTCGTGCTCTGCAGGGAGGAACACCTCCAGGACCTCTCTCTGCCTGCCAAGGTCCTGGAGAGCCTCCTCTGAGTGTTCAGCTGCACAGGCAAGGAAGGCAATCTGCTCTGCACAGAGGTCAGCCCAGGGAGCTGCTCCCATGGGGATGATGGTTCTCCTGGGAACTGTGTGTGCCCTGTGAGGTCCCACAGGGGCAGCAGCTTCTCCTCCATCAGGAGCCACCGATGGCTCCACTGCTGTTGCCTCATCAACCACCCAACCCCCTTCCTTGGTCTCCTAATGTCTCTGTTTTACGCAGCAGATGCTGATGCTGCTGGGTTAACCTTGGACCTCATGGAGCAGCATCTCCTCCCTTTCACCCCCACGTCTCCTGCAGTAGGATCAGCCACCCCCACCAGTCCTCACTGCCTGGCTCAGACATCAAACCCAACATTTTCCAACCTTGCAAATCCTTGTAGCATTGCATCAGGACACAGGGAGAGGATCCAGACAGCAGC
>NW_008620319.1:5179-5434 GCF_000691845.1 Merops nubicus | reverse complement strand
GAGTGCCCGCCCCACGGGCTGCAGCACAGCCTGAGCAACCGTAGGCACGTGGTGCTTGGTGCCTCAGTTTCCCTTCTGGGACAACATTGACTTGGTGGGTGGTGGGACACCAACTGTAGATGGTGTTTGGTGTGTGTGGGATGCAGTGACACCAGAGCAATGTTGGTTTCCTGCCACTCACCACATCAAGGTTGTCCCAGAAGGGAAACTGAGGCACCAAGCACCACGTGCCTACGGTTGCTCAGGCTGTGCTGC
>NW_008620319.1:0-5148 GCF_000691845.1 Merops nubicus | reverse complement strand
GTCGCTCCTGTCTGGATCCTCTCCCTGTGTCCTGATGCAGTGCCATGAGGAATTTTGGAGCCATTCCCTGTGTCTGTGAGGCACAACCCAGAGGGTGGCAGGTCCCCTGGGCCAGGACATGCAGCACATCAGGCTAAGACAGCATCAGCTCGATGAGGCTGAGGGTGTCACTGCTGGTATGGGCGTGAGCAGCAAAACCACACACACAGCAGCAATCTCTGTGACCTGCTGCTGACCTAGCAGCAAAATTCAATTAATAACAATTAGGAATTAATGACCCCCTGCAGTGTTTTCCCTCTTGGAAGCAATCTGCAGAGATTAATTAAGACACATCAACCCCTGCTCCGTACTACCCAGAGACAGCCTTGGCCCCCCTTGGGATCTTATTGCCTCCAACACGATGGGATCTGCGTGGCAGGAAGGGCTGACAGCTCTGAGCAGGGAGATAGATGGCTCGTAGCCTAATTAATTAGCCATCTAAGATGGGCTTTGGGCTCTCCAGTGCCTACAAGGCTGTAACTGGACAGTGGAGCCGTGAGTGGGGTGGGGCAGTGTGAGCCAGGGGCTTTGCATGACTGGATATGAGGAAGAATTTCTTCCCTGAGAGAGTGGTCAGGCACTGGAAGGGGCTGCCCAGGGAGGTGGTGGAGTCACCATCCCTGGCGGGGTTCAAACAATGAGTAGATGCAGCACTTGAGGCTGTGGTCTAGTGGTCAGGGAGATGCTGGGAGGAAGGTTGGACTTGATGATCCTGGAGGTCCTTTGCAACCACAGTGATTCTATGGAGTGGGACTGATGGATGGTGATGGCCACTGAGACCTCCCTGGGAAGGGGGGGTTGACCTTGCTGTAGAGACCTTTCTCATCCATCAGTTCTCCCCCCCAGCTTGGTGGGGTGTGCTGCCCACTGTGACAATTGGGATGGAAGAAGGACCTCGTGGGACACAGGCAGGGGAAGGGCTGAGCACAGTCCCTGCCCTGGACATTCGATGAGGTTCTCCAGGGTGTTAGGCTGGGATGGAGCCTGCGTTTGGCCCTGAGCCTGCAGAAGAAGGTGCCAGACTTTGAGTCTCAAATGGAGAGAATGTTAAAAGAGGTGGACATCAGCCTGGGATGGTGGCAGAGCAACACCAGTGGTGTGGGAAGAGAAGGCACGGAGCAGCATGTCTCACTAGCACTGCAGCCATGGGCTGGAGATGGCCTTGAAAAGCCTGCCCAGAAGAGCTGCCCCCTCAAATGTGCTTGGAGGTGGCCAGGGTGCTTCCAGCCCCTTCCTGCCCCTTGCCTTCACCCTTGGCCCCCGTCTCCTCTGACTTCCAGGCACTGTCTTCTGCAGCTGATGAGCTTCGTACCACCTCCACCTTGAGGGCTTTCACTTGACTACATCCCATCCCCAGTCCAAGCCACGAAGGAAACCCCAGGGAGCATCTGGCCCATGAAGGGCCCCTCTACAAGCCACTGCCTTAGCCCCAGCAGTGACCTGCTTCACTCAGGGCTTCCCCCAGGCTCCCATTTGGTTAACAAGCAGCCTCATTGCTCCTTCACTTGCCTTCATGCAAAGCCACCTCAGAAGCCCTGCAGGCAGCAAGGCACCAAGGCAAAGTGCAGGCAGCAGAACGAGGCTCAAAGAAACAACCACAGGGGGATTTTCTGGGGCTGATGTTCCTGGGGGGGAAGAGCTGGCAGAGAGAATGCCTCCATCTGGCATTAAAAATCTGTGAATTCATCAATTTAGCCTTATTAGAGGTCCAGCCCCCGTTGTGTGTACACAGAGGCTTCGGTGTGAGGGTTGATTCTGTTTGGAGTCTCTCTCTGAGCGTGCTGGATGCAGATCCTAACAAAAGAATATCAATCAGGGCTAAATGAATGCCCTGTAAAACCTGATTTATGAGCAATTAAAGGTTTTCCTGGATTAAGTTCTGGTCTCTCTCACTTGCCATAAATAATTCTGCCTTCATTTGTCCATCAAAAGGAGCATGGATTTTTGGGGACAGGTGAAAAAAGGAGAAACAGCATTCAGATATTGGAAGCTAAAGGCACAAACAAGCTGGTGAAGGGGACAGTGTGTGAATCAAAGCAGCTCCCGTGGCATCTGGATTTCCCAGATAAAGAAGAGCTGGAGTGATGACCACAAGTACAGGGCAGGGCTGGTTTCCTGAGCTGGCTGTATTAAACCCTCCTGCAGATTGTGCATGTGGGACCCATGTGCATTCACAGATACTTTCATTCTGGAGCTGGAGATTTGTTTGCTCTAGATGCCTCCCAGGACTCACATCTCAGCTGCCCCAAGCGCCCTCCTTCACCCATCACCTCTGTAGGTCACACTCTGGGCTGGACATCCACTGTTTAAGTCACCAATAATTTTCCTCCAGTTTATCTGCACTCACAGCCAGGGAAAGCTTGGCCACACCAAAGCTGAACCTGCCAGTGCCTCTCCAGGGTGGATGGTGCAGGGTTTCAGGGTGGAAGAGGGGCTGTCATCTGCAGAAGGACCCTTTGTCCCCTGCCAGCTGAATGGGGGCGATTGCTTTTGGGTGGGTGACTCAGGAATAAAGCAGGACACTGTGCAGAGGAGGAGGAGGGTCTCTTCTATTAGCTCAAAAGACAGTTAGGGATAAAAAAAAAAAAAAGAAAAAAGAAAAAAGGAAAAACAACAGATGGGCCTCTGGGAATGTTACAGCATCTTCAGAGAGAGCCACCCGCTCATGAGTGACAGCTCTCAAGCATTGGACAACAGCTCCTGGGCTCTGTGTGTGGAGGGAACCCCACGCCAACGATCTGTGCTTTCCTTTAGGTCCAAATATTGGTCTCCCAGGTAAAACCACAGCCATGGCCTCTCTGAGTGCTGCACTCTCAGACCTCAGCTCGAGCTTGTCGCTCGTAACAAACTCCTGGGCCAGCCCCGGGCAGGGTTTTGGGTGGGCAGAGCTGTATTCCAGGGCAGGGTTGAGCCAACCATGCTCCCTGCATTTCTATATATTCATCCTGTGGAGACAGAGCAGCTATTCTGGGAACAGGCTGTGCCACTTCCATTCACTCCTTCGCTGGAGCTGCGAAACCACGGGGATGATTTCGTACACACTGAATCAACTGGCTTTTAAGGAAAGCCAGAACTGGGAGAGATCTCCAGGGTCAGCACGTCTTGCTGCTACAGCTCCTCATCTGACGTGAGGATTTGAGCAGCAAAGGGGTTTCTGGGCTTGTCGTTGCTGGACCTGATCAAGGGAAGGGTGAAGCCCCCTCATCCCCAGCGCTAAATTCTGCTTTTTCCTAAAATGCTTTTGCAGACAGTCTTATCTGCCCCAGAAATGCCATCAGGTCCTTGCGAAGCTGCCGGTGAGCTGTTTCTTTTTAACCACGTGGTTAGTTTGTGGCAAGGACTTGCAGGGTGCCAGAGAGCCTTTGGCAGCAAGTTTGGCTGCCTGTCTCCTGGTCTGCCTGTCCAACCCCCAGAGCAATGCCTACCCAGCAAGGCAAGGTGGACAAATCGATGCCAAACTGGAGCCGCTGGGCAGGTGTGTGGGGAACAGCTCAGCTGTGCCAGCCCAGGGGACTTGCAGGCTGCCAAATTTACCCAAGCAAGGGAGATTCAGCCCTGCTGAGCTCTCTGTTGGAGCTGGACCACTGCAGGTCCCTGCACTCGCAGGCTGGATGCTGCTCTGGGTACACGTGGCTGCAGGGACATGCTCCAAGCTGGAGCTTCACGGTTCTTTAGCCCATGCTGTCCTCAGGGAGAGGGTTGGGATCGTGCTGGAAAAGGCTCTGAATTTTGAATGCCAATATATTTATAAGAATAAATAGATAGTTTGGCCACAAAGGGGTATTTTGCAGATGGAGTGTTTCTTTTTGGAGCTGGCTGGGAGAAGTTGGTCTTTGCTTGTGCTGGTTTTTGTGACCCCCTCCTGGTGGTTCTGCTCCCAAAGTGGAAGCTTTCTGAGGATTTATCCCCCTCCTCTTCACAAGGAGACCACCTTGGGGAACACCTAGGGATGGCCAGGGAAACCCCCGAGCCTGAGGAGGTTTAGCAGAGGATGGGAGCTGTGCCTCAGCACCTCTGGCTTTTTCCTGACCACTTTTTGCTCACACAGTAGCTATTGGGAGCCGTCCTGCTCACTTGGCTGTCCCCATCTCAGACCCTTCACCTATTGCAGCTTTGCCAGCAGTGTCCCCACAGATTGCCCAAGGAGGATTTGGGCTGAGGGGGAGAGATCCTGCCCTCTCTTCACCTTCATTCCTTACATCAGAACCAAACAGACGCAGGGAATATAACCACAAAAGAGCTCCTATAAAACAGGATTTGGGGGGGTGCAGGTATAGGAGGAAGCAGCTGCCCAGAAGAGGAGCTTTCCAAGGCAAACCCAACTTGGCAAGGAGGTTGCCTGGTGCATATTAGCTCTTCTCATTGCTCAGGTGAGAACTTTCCTGTCCCAAAGGTGCAGCTATGGAACATTCCCTGCTCTGACTGCCGGCCAGGGTACGAACTGCAACAGTGCTAACAGGGAGAGCCAACAATCTGCTTTTTTTCTGCTGTTTTAAGTCTGCAGTCACAACTGGGCCACTGAGACAGCATTTTGCAGCAAACCTGGCAATTTTTTGCCTTTTAACACAGTGATTTAAATCAAAACCCTGGCCATTTAAACTGCCCACGTAGGTTTGCTCAAATAATATTCAAGATTTCACTGGCAACCTTTTCATCTCCTCGCTTCCCCAGGGCTTGGGATTTAAACATGCTTTGGGCTGGGAACATTTCCTTTCTTGATGAGCCCTCGGGAAGGAGGAATATTGCTTCTGACAAAGCATTTGCATTTTGTGCAGAGCTGCAAAATTAGCAGTGGCTCCAGTTCCACAGCCAGCAATTCAGAGGGAGAAGTCTCGTGCTTTGCGGGTGGGGGGAAAGGAGAGGTTTCTTTAGAAAATCAATTAAGCGGGGTACAATTAGGCATTGCATTGGTGTTGTCCCGATTCATCACACCCCCAGAGCGGCCGTCCCTGAGGGAAACTGGTTTCGCTGGGAGATGCGAGGCGGGAGCTGCTGGGGGAGCTGGGCTGTGCTCGGCGGGATCTGGCTGCAGGTCCCCCACCCCCTTTAAGGAGCCTGTCACCCACCGCAGCCCCCTCCCCGCTAGTTTTTGGGCATCTTGAGCTCTTG
>NW_008620318.1:13228-14761 GCF_000691845.1 Merops nubicus | reverse complement strand
AAGCTGGATATCAGATTCCAGAATTTGCTATCTGGTATCTAGTTCCACCTCCCAGTAAAAAGAGAGGCTTCATTCTGCATATGTGCCAGATTGAGCCTTCAATAGATTCACACTCCCAGAAAGAGCAGAAATGCCATGAAAGAGCAGAAGTAGCATGGAAGAACTCCCAAGGAAGATCAGGCAGGATCTGATATGGCCCAGAAAGAAGCTGCTGCCTTGGGAGAGGGGAAAAAAAAACCACCCAGAACCACCAACTACAGTGTCTGTTGGGATTCCTACCAAAAGATTAAGGCTTCGAGATGTTTATAACCACACATTCACAAATGGCTTGCAACCCAGTTCTCCTGCCTTACTAAAAATTGTCCTTTTAAGATGACTCATACACAGGCAATCAGAACAAGAGCTTCACAGTACCTACTGCTGAAAGCAGATTATATGCCCTGGTGACTGGCATAAGTCAATATTTACAGTAGTGAACTGCTTTCCAGGTCTTCTTCAGACAGATGTAAAAGAATTTAATCCAGACTGGGATATTGTGATGCAGCTACTCCTGGATTTAGTATTTTATAGTGATATTTGGCATAACTAACCTCAGCATGATGCAGGTTGAGGAATTAACTCATTCTATGGGCAGGTTCCTCCAAGAGCCACATTCACACAGCCTAGATGACACCCAAGTCCCTGTACTTTGTATTTTCTATAAGTGAATGGTGGTTTAATAACCTATTTCAGCCCTATGAGTTGTTTTGTTTTGTTTTTTTTTCCAGCAGTTGCTTCATCAGTGGCTCTGCCACCACTGACAAAGCACAAAGAACTTAAAACTACTTCTAATCTACCTCTTGATGAAGTTTCATGATGAGACTTCTGGGATCTTCTAAACATGATGGGCAATGACTCCTACTGCACTACTGCCCATGTGCCTTTCTATAATCTTCAACAAAAGCCTTTTTCCCCCCCATGATTTCTCTAAATGCTTGGCATCCAAAAGAGGCATAAATGCCTATTTGTCCTAGAACAATTAAGCAGAGCCTGCACCCTCTCCATGCTGAGATCTCAGGAGTCAATCTCCAGAAATATCACAGCAGAATCTGTTGCATCCAAGGGCTGAAGGGGGGAAGAAGAAGCAGCAGCAGCACCTTGAGCTTCAATCAGCAGCATGTTCCAAGATCCCATATTGCTGCTGTGTATGAAGAAGGATCTGAAATGCAAATAATCAAGAAGCCATTAGAGACATTAAAGATTTAGCAGATGTATGTTCATCCTGTTTTTACTGGGAGGGGATAGAGGCAATAATTCCAAAGATATAGATAATGGAATGCAGCTACCATATTCATCCTTTCACAGATTAGGTTTGTGTCTCATTAAAAGCATACTTACTGCCCAATGTTTAATGTTTCATATGGGGGAAAAAGGATTAAAAATAAATACTCCTCGTTCAGCTATTTAAAGCAATAATTTAGATTATAGAATGGAAAGAAAGCTACCTCAGACTTGTCTCACTACAGACCAACCTTCAGATGACTTTCCATTCAA
>NW_008620318.1:0-13178 GCF_000691845.1 Merops nubicus | reverse complement strand
AGAGCCTCCAAGATTCTTTTGCTGCCTACACTAGCGTAGCATCAGGACTGAGCAGGGTGATCTACCAGTGCAGATTCCACAGTTTAAATTCTCCAAAGCATAAAGAGGATCGAAACCTATTCCTCTTCAAAGAGCATTCCTAATTTTTACTGCTGCAAAGACAAAAAAAAAATAATCTTTATTCATGAAGCCATCTAAAAAAAATACTTAATTTTTTTACTGGAAGACATTTCCTGGGATCCCTTTAATTTCTATATGTAGTCACCTTTATCAGTGTCATAAAGGTGAAAGGTAAGGGGTTTAAACTAACACTTGACCTAGAAGCTTCTATTTTCCATCTACAGGCTTTGGGACTCTATTACTGTCACAGTCACATCATGTTATTTCCAGCATAACAGTTGGAGGTTTCCAGTGTAGAAGGCAATTACTAAGAGAAGCATCAATGTGTCATTCTCCCCACATCAAATCTTTAACTTCAGGTTATAGCATCTGACAGGTATCCAGCTCCTGGTCTCCAAGAGAAAGGAGAGGGAGCATGCATGGAAGTCACAGAGGAGAACAGCTTACCCACTGCTAGGCAAGCAGATTGTGATGGTGCTGCCTGGTGCCACAGTCGTGGGGCATTTTTGGGGTATTTCTGGGGTTTAATTGCTCCCATGGAAGGCAGGGTTGGGTCTGTATGCATAAGTGTGCACGCTGTTTGCCTTGAGCTGACAATGCCTGTGCAAAAGGTGTCCATCTAAAACAGGCTAAATCATCACATGCTAAGTGGTGCCAGCACTTCAGGAGGTGACAGTCCCCATTCGTGGCGGGGACAAGAGACAACGTCCTGCCTGTCAGGGGCAGGACAGGGAAGCAGAGTTGCTCTGTGATACTTCTCATGCCTAGAAGGCTCAACTTAACAGTGTGGACAGGAGCACACAAGCCTGGAGCTTCCTGGCACAGCATCTCCTCAGATAATGTCCACTCAGAGAAACCAAGGTGTGGCTGTAAGCTCAAGCAGGTGTACCTGGTAGCACAGGGTACACCTGCTGCTAAACCCACCTGGTCTGAACAGTTCCATCAGAAACCAGTACAGCAGAAGGCCAACAAGCCAACCACCTGGCTCCACACTCCCAAGAGCAAGCAGAAGTGTCCTTCTCTGCATCCTCCCTGCACTTGCTGGCTAGTAGGCATGTTCAGACCCCTCCAGCATGCCAGCACATGCCACTGCCTGGCCCTCCCTTGAAGACACAGACCCAACCTTGATGCCTTTTCCTGCAGAGAAGTCCAGTCAGCCCTGTGGGACCAGGGAAACCTCAGCTCATGCCAAAGTCAGTGCCTGGAAATGAATGAATCTCTGGTTCACCACCTCACATCATTGACTTGGGCTGCCTGCACAGGTCCTGGCCCAAAACACAGAGCCCTGTGGATGATCTCCTTTCAGGACCCTGCACAAGTCAGGCTGCACAGCAAAGAGTGAAGCCCACAGGTAGCAAAAACCACTCCAACAGCTTTGAGTGCCAACATCTCAGTCTCCCATTACACTTTGGCACCCCGAGGATCACGCTATTAATTTTGAAGCTAACAATTTGTGAAAGCATTCAGAGGGGAGGCAAAAAAAAACCCACACAACACCAAACACAGAGGGATGGAACTTTACCAAAAAGCACTTCAATACTTTTAAGCTGGAGTCAAGACAAGGAAGTGATAAAAAACAGATGAGATCCCAAATCCCAACTCTGCTTAGGGCAGGAACCTCCTTTTAGTGGAGTAGATTCTCTAGCTACGCATGGTATATTAAATTAATGGAAACTCTGAGCTTTAGCATGTGTTTAATAGCTACAGTCTGCTCTTTGAGCAGTGACACAACTTTCTTACTGTATACAAAACCCCACATATGGATGCATTTATGCATGTCAAAAATACCCATGCAGGCTTTGATATTACTCCCCAACACATTGTCCATGATCAAACACTGCTTCAGGCTGCACTGAGCAAGGCAGAAGATGGCAAGAAGTGACCCAGCTCCTCCAAACCTAGCAAAGTATTTAAAAAAATAAAAAGAAATGAATCTTCAGACAGAAGAATGATGTTCTCCACAACCAGCCTGAGGCTATTAAGTCTTTGCTCCTCCCATAGCATGGCCAACACATCATCCTTTAACTCAGGCCTCTCCCACAGCTGTCAAAGGCCGTGGGACACAGCAGGACAAGGGGCAATGTTTCAGTCTACAAATTAAGTGTCCCTAACTAGACTAGGCCCATTTGACTACCCCGTGGGGACAAGACCCAAGGCAAGAAACCCAGGGTCTAATCCTTCATATGCCACCCAGAAGGGTGAGGGTGACATCTGCACATTTGGAAGGTGCTGCCTATGGAAATGAAGACTTAAACATTGCTGCCAGTACACCAAAATAACTGTGGGAGGATAATTGCTTACTCCAAGTTAATCAGACAGATACAGGGGAGTCACAGATGCTTTTTAAGCCACAGCATGGTGTTGTGCAGGTGCTGTAGATGCTTCTCAAACAGCTATGTCCATAATCATACTATAACTGTGCCCCAAAATCCAGTAAAACTGGGCAGTGTCACTCCAGACTCAGCAACAGCAGAAGAGCTGGAGCATAGAACATGGCCACAACACAAAAAGCAAAAAAAAATCCACAATACACCAAACTCCTCAAACCATAACACCAAACATTGCAATCTTAGCAGTACAGACAGAGAAAGATGTCTCATATCTGCACCTTAAACCCAATATTGGATTACAGCTTGGAAGGAAAACAATCAGTGCTGATGTTGCAATTAGATGGCCACCTACCTGCCCAAGTTTGCCTAAAGGACATGAAATTGCCCCAAGGCAGGGCCTGGACCAGGGTCTAATGGCTGGCTATGAGCACTATGTTTTATTTTTGGCACTGCTTTCCCGTTCTGCAGATAAAATGCAGATATTTTAAAAACAAGTAACCCAGATCTATTCATGAGAAGGCTGCAGATATTCTCTTTGAGTGAATGAAAGGCTATTTCCTGTGAAATCATAAATTTGGAACATACTTTGCAACATTGACCAATTCAGGAAATGAGACATAATGGAAATAACCAATGAGTTGTTAGCAGGAGAGGCCAACACAAAGCATCAGGGCAGGAGACGACCTCCACCCCACAGCCCTGGCACCCCCCCAGCTGAACTTCTGCGCACATCAACCAAACACCATGGGAAATGCTCATGGCCAGCAGGGTGCTGCTCCTGAGCAAAGGCTGCAACAGGTCAAGACTTGATCTTTTCTGAAGAAGATCAAGAAAATACAGCAGAAAAAAAGCATCTCCTTGTGCAGCAGGTCAGATTTAGATCTACACCATGGTGTGACTGACTGCTCCATACGCTTGGAGCTCAGTCTGTGCTGCCTTGGCAGTGTCACCCCCACGCAGCCCCACAGGTACCCCAGGCTTTGCAGTGACGGGAGGGTGGGGAAATCCATTTTTAACTAACCCTAGGCAGAGATTTCCCTCCAGCACCAACCTCAAATGGATTCAGCTCTCTGGTTTTGAGGTCAGACGAGTCACAGCCATTTCCCACTCTCTGCCACCCCCAGACCTCAGGGGGAAAACGGGAAGGATGAGTGGGAGGCCAAGGGGGAGATGGAGAAAAAAGGGGAAAAAAAATCTCAGCTTTGCACTCTGCAGCTCCAACTCCGTGTCTGGTCACACGCGGGGAGGTGAACACAATAATAGAGCGTTACTGCCACCTTGTGCTACGGGAAATCTTTGCAAGCAAGGTTTTGGGTTTTTGCTTTCCTGGGTACTTCAAGCACTAAAGCAGAACCTGCTCCCTGCTCTGCTCCCTCCCCAAGAGATCCAGCGCTCCCGGGGGCTCCTCAGCCAGCACCCCCATGAGCCAGCTCTCCCCACACCCCTGTCATCACCAGGCACCAGTGAGGTGGCACCTTCCTCACCACTGCTCAGTGGTGTAAACCCCCCCGTGCCTTTTCATCAGGGAGGCAAACAGCCCATCCTCATCATCAGCACTTCTCATCGCCCACATTCAGAGGTTTTCACTCTGGCTGGAGCTAAACCAAGAGACTAAACCCCAGAGGTTACTCTCCAGGGACTGCTGGTCTAGGAAACTTGGTGTTTGTTCCCATGCTTGAGCACAGTCTGAGCAGAGCACTGTTCTTGGAGGGATTTTTGCTACACTGATTCCCCAAAAAGGTGTTTAAAGGGACTGCACAACACCCCAGACCTTTATCAGTCACATACAGATCCCTTAGGACGCAGACTCATACAATTTATTACTGATTATATTGAATATTTTCTCCATAAATGACATATAAAAGCCTATAAAATAAGAGAAAATTATTATTTTAATAAAATGAAGTAGAAAATATTCTACAGCATGTTTGAACAATCCCTGAAAGCTTCATAGAAGAAGATTAGAAAGTCCTAAAGGAGAGAACAGTTTTCCACATGAACACACTCCTGAAGAAACCTATCTGAACACAATGTTAATGTATTTTAACTAAACGTTTGTCTCATGGATATTTGTTACAAGTTTTTTTTTAATTATGCTTATCTATTTTTATCCTTTTTTCCCGAGATTAACTTCAATTAAAACTTAATTTAAAAAAGAAAAACCACTTAATTGTGACTGTTCTCCCACAGCAGCTTCGTATTAACCCCAAAATTATACTTGTGTCCAAAAATGCCAAAATGTTTTCACGTGTTTTAGAACTTAGTTTAAGGAAATGTTATCCCAGTGATAGAAAGGCAAAGAGTGAGCCAGAAAATCAAGGAAACTTCCTCAGAAAGAGATGGTCCTTCCCTCCTGGACCACCTTAGAGGTCTGCAGCTTGTCCTGCCTGCAAGGAGGTATAAGCAAACACCTTCCCCAGCCAGCTTTGTGCTGATCCTCCACGTTTTGTTGCATCAGAACGTCTTCCTCTGTCAGTAAAAAGAATCCTGAAGGTTCCTCTGCCCATTGCCACAAGAAGCTCCTCAGAACCAGCAGTCTCCTCATGGAAAACTGTTTGTCTCATCTGTCCAAAGGATTTGGTCTGGCCAGATGTGTTCCTTGCCCAGAACAAATCCTGGGTGGCTCTGCCAATGGTTTCCTAACACTATATTTCAAAACCCCACACCTTAAACCTAGGAAGAGGAACAGAATTAAGGGTTTGATGGTTTCCTCCCCCCATTCCCCTTCCTTGGTCTGTGCTAGACACCAACATGCAAGGCTTCAAAGAACTGTGTAAAACATTAGTTTCACTTGAGTCTTGTCCCTTCTCACTTTTCACCTGTTCTGTTAATTATCCAGACTGCCTTTTCTCTTTTCCTACCCTATATGCTGATTCTGTACTTCAGAAAAATGGCATTTAGGCATGTGAGGTTGAGGGGAAAGTGAACTGGGGTGTGCTGACCACAGCAATTCTCATTCTAGTCCCTGCTCAGCATCATTTTAAAAGGTGCAAGATGAAAAAAACTCCACTCAGGGAGAACATAACTTCATGTGAAGCATCTCACACCCCATCCAGTCACGCTGTGGCTGCCAGCTACAGCCCAAGGGACACACGTGTGTGCCTGTCCCCACTGCAAATCTATCAGCACAAAACCTTTGGCAGAGTAGCACAATAAATGCAAAGCTTTGTTTTGTTCCAGCAAGGTTTTGTCTCAAATGACCAAGGTACCCAAAGGCTGTTCAAATGCTTCCAGTCATAGAAAATTGAATATTTAGGAATTGAAGAATTGTCTTTGTTAACTAACTGGGACTAGTGATGGGGTAGGGTTCAGGGAAGCAGTTTGAGCAGTAAGTAGGTAGCTCTCATGCCTTCCTCTCCTCTGTGCAATGCTGCAGCTCTGCTCCAGAGCCAGGCAAACATTTCTCATTCACCTCAACCCAAGGCAGTCACCAGCCTGACTCTTCCCCAGCATGCTCACCAGCAAAGATCCCGTGGTTGCTTCCAGTCCAGAAGTAACTCTGAGAGAGCCTACAGACAGCCATTGTGTACAAAACCCACTGTTACCCTTGGTGTCCATCCTCTTTGAGCACACAAAGCATGTGTGTTGTGACAGCCACCCACGAGAGGAGCTCGGCTCTTCCACTGAAGCTGTCAGTGCTCATTGTTTTAGCTCTGGAGTCCTCCAGAGTGCTGGGACACGAGCCAAAACTGGCTGCAACAGAGACGTGGTGGAAATACCAGCAGATGGTCAATGGGCTGAAAATGATCCCTAACTCTGACACATCCAGGGGAGACACAGTGGTTGAACCTCTCCAACACACACCAAAGTGCAGCTTCTAAAGGAAAGAACTGCAAATTTATCCTTGCCAGTCTCAGAGGATCAACTCCAGACAGTGGTGACAGCTGGGGTGGTTCAGTCTGGAGGAGACTGAGGTGACCTCATTGCTCCCCACAACAACCTAAAAGAAGGTTGGAGTGAGGCTGGTGTTGGTCTCTTCTCCCAAATTACTAGCAATAGGATGAGAGGAAATGGCCTCAAGTTGCACCAGGGGAGGTTTTGACTGGATATTAGGAAGAATTTCTTCCCTGAGAGAGTGGTGAGGCACTGGAACGGGCTGCCCAGGGAGGTGGTGGAGTCACCATCCCTGGAGGGGTTCAAAAAGCAAGTAGATGCAACACTTGAGGCTGTGGTTTAGTGGATAAGAAGATATTGGGAGGAAGGTTGGACTTGATCCTAGAGGTCCCTTCCAACCCTCATGATTCTATGATTTGATACAGCCACTTCCTATCTGACACTATGTTGCTGTATTACAAGCCCTAACTAATCTTTATTATTACAGACCTCAAATTTATAACACAACTACATAAATCCTATTCAGAAAGGTCAGTCTCAGCTTAAATAAAACATTTGTCTCCTAAAATGGGAGTAATGAATATTATTTTGGTTCTGGATTAAGTGTGTTAATAGAATGCTTCACCCTAATCCTGTTTTCTGAGCAGCATGGCTACTTATAATCCCAAAATGAACTGTGTAATGAGAGTGATTTCATACAGCATCAGGCTCCTACAGGTTTTAGGAGAATGTCACAGATGTTGCAGTTAACATCCACAACTGATGATCTGATTAAGCCTGCACTGAGTGGTAACTGGAACATACTAGGAATTAATTACCATCAGAAGGGTGAAGGGTTGAAGGTGGTTAGAATTTCAATTTGTCATGTTTATACAAATAAATCAGAGGGAAATGAATACATTGAAATACTTCAGTGCTTAAAAATTGATTTGTTTCCTTGTAGAAAAGAAATCCAGTTCTGGACAGAAAGCAGCGTGGAGCTTGATGGGGATTTTTGTTGCAAGAAATACAACTTCCACTTTCCAGTTCTAGTTGTTGTCAGAAATTCATGAGCACTACTGGCATACACTCCTTAGCTCCTGTTGAGTGGTATTTTTGGATATAGGAGCACCCATCAGAAAAGAACCAAGTCCAGGTTTTCCAACAGAAGCTTGTTGAACCAAGACACCACTGATTCTCCTAGCAAATCTTCCTCTCATCATCAAACCTGGAACTGAAAATACTATGAAGAAACCATGGCTTTCTGGACCATGGTCTTGCATCTCCTAGCTAGGGGAGAGGATCCACCAGGATCCCAGTCACTTACACTTGCCAGGCTGCCACTCTACACAGGCAAACATGTGAATGAAGCTCACAGCACCTGAGGTGGCCACACCTCCAACATGACTTCATCAGCCACTGTCAAATCCAATGGTTTTCTGGTGTGCTCCATCCTCAGCAGAGAAAGGAACTGCTAAACTCTGGGATATAGGAAATCTGCAAATTTGTATTCCAACTGCCTCAAAATATTTGATTCCTGGCAGTCTAGGAGTGGCTTAGCTGAGGTTAGCCTGCACTACACACTGCCACCTGCCTGGAAACCCTACAGCTAGAACAGGCACTGGGCCAGGGCACCAGGTACCAGCTCTGCTGAAGCCATCACAAGATGTGATGGTCCCAAAGAGCTCTGCTTCCCACCCTGGGACCAGTGCAGATGCCACCAAGGAACAGCTCTGAGCTGGGTCAGCAGTGTGGTGGTTGAGAATTAGGCAGTCACTGGGAATTTTTTAGGCAAAGGGATTTTTTAGGGCATTTTTAGGGCATCTGTGCCATACTCCACTGCAAGTCCTCTGCTATTTCATTGGGAGCAAGGAGAACCAGCTGCAGGCAGATACAACAAGGAATGATTTACTGGTCCCACATTTGACTGAAGTTAGCAGCAAATACACAAGTGCAGCAGGATGATGCACTCAGGTGTCCTTCTTCCACAGGCAACCTCATTTCATAACTGGATTAATGTCCCACTGACCTCATCTAAACACACAGTCAGTCATCAAAAACTCCTCTTTTGATAGAGTCTCCCAGCCCTACACCAAGGCCATCAAACAATCTGCTAGGAAAGGGTAGACCCTGCAGAAAAATAAATTACATTCCAGGAGGAGAAAAAACAAATACAACACAAGCCAGAGCAGTCCCTTGCAGCATTTGCTTCAGCCAGAGCTTAAAAGCCTCACCTCAAAAGCTATTCTCCTCTTTCACAGAATTTCATCCCAAAACCCCACAGCTCCATACATGGCTCGAAGCCCCACTCCTAACCCCACACACTGTTCCACAGCCTGTTCTCCTCCAAACCCCACACCCATGGTACTTACCAGGCAGCTTTCTGTCTTGGGTCATAACCCCAGCAAGAGCCAAGCTTGCTAAACCTTGCTCCTGAGCATAAGCTGCCAACTGTTACTGCAGTAGCAGGACACTGAGGGGGTGTCTGTCTGTCACCATGTAAATCCCTCCCAGTTTTGACTCCTGCAACAGGCACAGCTGCTCCCCATGAAGACCCCCAGCCCTACCCCAACCTGCATCATCTGGGTTGACCCAGGTGGCAACCACCAACAACTCAACAGCTTCCATTTCTGGCCTACCTTAAAGTGAGACACAGAGAGCAAATTAATTTCACTTCAGCTTTTGCTCTTCAGATAGCTGGAGGAAAGCAGAGCATTCATCCAGCAAGTCCAGACCTGCTTTCAAACATTTTCCTTCACACTTCAGTCCTTAAAGCCTTGGCTAATAACACTCCTCCACCAGCAACTTTCATCCTGTGGTTCACATCCCTCTGGGAGGCAGGGAGGGGGACCACAGACTATTCATGAGAGATCCACAAAGGGAATCTAAGAAACTGGGATTTGTGCACACCATGCAACAACCCCCATGTGCACCCATTAAAGATTTCATGCAATCCCTTGAAATTCAAAGGCAAGGTTCCAAGACCTACAACTGAAAGCTACTGTCCACCATGATAGTCATAAATCATTAGAGAAATCACCAATCTAAGACTCAAAAAAACCAAGTTATTTTACCAACTGTCTCTATCTTAGTGATGGGCAGGACTTGTCATGGATCTGTGCCTCAGTTTCTCCACCTTTAGAGTAAGGGGGAAATCCTTGCATCTGTTTTTCAAGATTAAGACCTACCCAAGAATAAATGTTGCATGAAAAGTACATGTTGAAAAGTGTTCTGCCCCTTAAGCTCACCTGCTAAACCTCTGCTTAGTTTATCAGGTAGTCACTTAGAATTCCTGGCTCTCCTGTGATTAAACTCTGGGATTCATCAGTGGATGCCATAGAACTATAAACCACCCTGCTTGACTATGTCTAAAGTAATGGTTGTTGAGTTGCTTTGATGTTTACACGCCGAGATGGGAAAGACCACAAAATACTGTCAATATTAATGTAGCTGGTGGCAGTTACACTGTTGTGAGTCATGTGTTTGCAACCAATGGACACAGAAATCCCTGCAAATGGAATCACACAAACCCAGAGCAGGAGCAGAATGCAAAAAACACTGGTCAAAGCAGCCCTTATAACAGCACTAAGATAAAACTTCTCCTAGCAGCACTCAGTCAACACAGGGGTAGAAAACCAAGATTTCATAGAACCTGCTTGTTCTCAGAAGTATTTCTGCTGCTCCCAGCTGTTAGGCACAGCTTAACCAGATCTTAACCATGCACATCTTCAAGGATTCCCTCTTTTTTCAGACCTTTAAGGATACTACTTAAGGAAATTTGCTCATTTTTTATTAATCATGCAGAAGGTACCAACAAGCCTCTGTGCTAGTTACTGTCCCAACACAAGACTTGAGAACCTCATCCCTCTTCCAGCAAGTGCAGAATCACTGGTTTAACAATTAGACATGTTTTTAGGATCTCGTACACAATTCTCCCATGTTACACAACCCAGACTTCACATGGCTTTGTTTTAAAAGCTTCTTCTGTATTCTTACTGCTTCCTGAAGGAATCCCATGGAAGAGCTTTTATATCTGTTTATCACTTTGAAAAATGAGTGACATCAGAGGCAGCCTTGGTGCTGCTCTGTAGAAGCATGTCCCAAAACCAGTTAAAACTCAGTAGGAGCTTCCCATTAGGTAGCCTAGGCCTTGAAAAGCCCTATGCTGCTGATGAGTCATCTAACCTTCGTTAAGTCATGCACTAATTTGTACAGCAAATTAAGCCATCCTGCTGCTCTCCATCCCTTGGATGGTGTTTCTTCAATTTCTACCTTCCTGGAAACTTCTGTTGCTTTTAAAATATAGAAGAAAAATCTGTTTTGACCTCCTTCTCCCTTATCAACATCACAGAACTCAAGGAAACCAGGCAGGCCACCAGCACCAGTCCAGACTATGTCCTTCCCCAACCCATTGCCTCAACTGCAATCTCCACCAGAGCAAGCAGTTCATTCCCAGGCTTGCTCAAACACGTGTGGTTTCAACACAAAGCTGTAGGTGAGCCCCTTGGTGGGAACAGGACACAGGTCACAAGCTGCCTCAGCTATGAGGAGCACAACTCCCATGTGTCCCTTACTCTGCAGGCTGCCCAAGTTTGTTGGGTGTATCTCTACACAGAGACCAACCCAGCAGGAATCTGTCAGATGGAAATATGCATCCCTAGCAAAAAATGAACAATGGAGAAGAAGTGCACTAGTAAAAAAGACTTTTAAAATGGTGAGACTACAGCTCTCATCTTAAAAATTTAGGTTACCTTTGGCCACTGAGCAAGATCTCCAGAGGTACAGCAGCTGAGCTATAGAAATAACACAGCCCAGCTGTGAACAGGGCTGCAAAGGTCCTTGTGCTGCTCTAACTGGTCTCTTAGAGGAAAATCAGGAAAAATTTTACTATTTTAAAAACAACAAGCCTGTTATGCAGCTCCCAGGGAGTGTTTGCACTCGTCTCACGTCCTGCAGCAGAACGAGTACTTAGTTTCAAACACTTCAGTACAGAAATTAGAAGCCAGCTTCTCTCAGATGCAGCACAGCTTGAAGGCCTTCAGCTGGCTGCAGCATTGCAAAACCTCCCACATGATGCCAAACCCATTGGAGCTTTAGGCAGAAGGGGTTAGTGCCTGGGCTCTTACCTCTGGACATTGTTTCCCCAGAAGTGATGCAGCCAGGTTCTCAGGAACTACATATCTGAAACAGAAAGCATTGTCACCCTAGGAAAGCACCACTCTGCCTGAACCACACCCTTGGAAATCCATATTGCTTCAAGCCAGGCATTGACCTGCAAGCACCTCTCCCTTCTCCTCACACTACCACCTTCCAAGGAATTCTGCCTGTATGCTTGACCCACCAATGCAAACCCCAAGCTAAGCTACACCTGAGTCAGCCAGGGAGGTCTCCATGCCATCAAAGAGAATTGCTTCCACATACAAACGCCTTGAGGATAAATCCTCATAGTTAACTTGTGAAGTGACTACTACAGACTGCTTAGAATCATATATAATTCTTAAATGTAAAAAGCAGATCAGTAAAGTGCACAATGTTATCTTTTTGCCTCTGGACAAAGGAAAGAGAGGCAAGAAAGAGGAAGGCAAAAATTGGTCCATATTTGCAGTTCATTCATTTTGACCATTTGCTCTTCATGGTACATTAACTTGTGCTGTTCCCATGAGGGTTTAGGAGTCACATTTCCTTTCATCTGTGGCCAAATTCTTATCTAATTGTCCTGTACTGCCATCTCTCTCTGAAGCAGCTCCTCAGGGATGGCTTCAGGATTCTCAGGCTGTAGCTATCAAACACAAGAGGTTTGTTTGGGGGTTGTTTATTTTATTTAATATCTCTTGGAAGGATTAAAGCTGAACATTTCACACACAACGCCAACAGGAATTCTATCTTTAAAATAACCCAAACTTGGGCAGCCCAACATTCTTATCCAGCAAGCTCTCCCCAAGGGTTGGTAGGAAGCCAGGAGCAGGGGATGGATGGATGTCTGTGTTAGTAGCAGAAAGACAACTGAGCTCCCTGGCTCAACACGAGCTCTGCTCAGCAATTAGCAGGATCAGCAGCACCATGCTGCTAGTAACATCCACAGGACTGCCAGCAGAAAACTTGAGAAGATTAAGAAAAGAAGTACAGAAATTGAAGAATGCTGTTAAATATCACATTGTTCTAATTTCATACCAAAAAAAAAAAAATAATGCCAGAAAGTGATACTACTTTGAGTTTTGAATTACAGCACAAAGGTCATGAAATAAATATTATGGTAACCTAAGGCTAATGAGGTGCTGCCCAGACAGAGCACTCCTGCCACACCATTGGCCTTACAAAACACTTCTTGAATCCATGTATTTGCTGGTTTTGATAATGGAAGGTTTATTTTTTCTTCAATATTTTCCTCTATTGCTGCCAATTCACTTGCTGTATAATGTCTACTATTTCATTTATAGATACTACATAGTGCTTCATTAATGCAGAAATATCCTTGATGAAAAAAAAGACTATCAAAAAGAAAAAAAATCAATTACAACCAGGAAAGTTTAATAAAGCACCAGGAATCTCTCAGATAGGCACAGAAATAAAGGTGACCTAAACCTTAAAAGGAACATTGGGTGCTGCTAAATTTAGTGTGACTAACTCATGTCACATAGCAAAGAAAAAGATGTATTTGGGATTTGTTGTCTAAACTTCTTCAAGTCCCACTCTCCTGACAAAGGAGATTTTTTTTCCCCTGTGTTTTTCAAGTATCTGCTTTCATTTACCTCAGGCTGAGACCTTTCTTCCTTTGACTGACACAACAGATTACGGGGAAGTCTCTAAAAACACATTAAGAGGTCGCTAAAGAGGCTCCTACAAGAGACCCCCAGAACCAAACCCTCTGAAAGGTTGGTGGCAACACCCCTGAGACAAAACTGGCCCCAAGCCCCA
>NW_008620317.1:0-445 GCF_000691845.1 Merops nubicus | reverse complement strand
TTATGCCCTGCCTCTGGCAACTTTCTTTCCCAAAATCTTAAGGGTACTTTTGTCTTCCTTTGTTTCTGACAGAGGCTCCAATTAGCATATGACCTATTTATAGATAGGTTCAATTCTACTTCACAGTCCTGCATGGGCCATAAGTCTAAAGCCCTTTGAATAACATCTTTTGCCAGTTCAAAGGCAGCCTGCTGCTCATTTACCCATTCCAATTCATACTTTTTGCAATTTACCCTGTATAATGGGGCCAAAATTTGGCCTAAATGGGGGAATATGTTGTCTCCAGAAACCAAACAGCCTGATAAATCTCTGCCATACCACAGAAGAAGGCGGTGCAAAGTCAACAATCTCTTGCTGAGCTTTAGGTAGTATTTCTTGATGACCACAGTTCTAAAGGATCCCTAGAAATTTTGCTGTTTGAGATGGCCCTTGGATCTTAATAGGA
>NW_008620316.1:0-7392 GCF_000691845.1 Merops nubicus | reverse complement strand
CCTGGTTTCTGGGTTTGAGGACAGTGGAACAGAGGGGAAGGATTTCTCCGTTTCCATCTCAGTTAGAGCTGTGAATTTTCCTCTATAAATAGCTGCTGTGGAGACTGTAGAGCTGCAGTATGCTGACAGACCTGCTGCCAGGGAAGCTGCGGGAGGCAGGGAGAGGCCAGCAGTAAAGTGAATCCACTGCAGCTGTCCTAATTCTCCTGCTATCCCAAAGCCAAGGTTGTTCCCAGAAGCGGTGCTGTGATCTGATACTCTGCCCTGCTCCTCACCACGTCCACCCAGCGATGCAGCAGGGTTTGGTCTGCCCAAGGACACCCCTCCGGGGCAGCGCAGGCTAAAAGGAGAGCAGGACCAGCTGGCAGCTCACTTCAGGGAGCTCCAGAATGAGCCGGCTGACAAGCGGAGCGGCGTGCCCCACCTGTGAGCTGCTGCAGGTAAGTCTGCGCAGGGGCCCCGGGGGTGCTTTTACACTGCATGCTGAGACCTGCAGGGATACTGTGCTCAGCGAGGGCTTCCCAGGTCTGTGTCTGTGCAGAAGATGAAGGCGTGCATAGCTCTGGTGAGCTCTGTGACTCCAGATGTTATAAGGCACGATTGGCGGCAGGCAGCTCCTTACACCATTCCATACAGACCAGGTGGCATTGTCCAGGCCAGACCGTGGCTCTCACAGGCCAGGCAGGGCCAGTGTATTTTGGGCTGAATTTCTCTGACCTGGTCCAGGCCTGCAGCAAGCCAGTAGGTTCTGCATTGTGTAGCTTTGAACGACAAAAGTGAAGTAACTAACTGTTGTTTTTAACATAAAGTCATTGAGCCATGAAGGACTTTAAAGTCAGTCGTCCCTTCTCACAAAGCTTAGAAAAGTATGTTTCACTCTCCTGTACCAAGTTGCATAGCAACACTCCTCATCCTTTGCCAGTGCATCCAGCTAATGAGGGTGGATGGAGGTAAAGACTTGCACACACAAGGAGACTCATCCTGCCTCTGCAGCAAAAATGATACCAGGCTCTGGTGATCTGCCCAAAATCTCTATCAGCCCTAGTGCTGGGATGCATTTTACACTCTGAGTCTGTCTTTGGGTCCTACTTTCCCACTGAAGTCTCCCGTCACCATACAATCCACCCAGGGAAGATGCTGTTCAGCTCCCATCTCCACATATCTTGAGTTGTCCTTTGGCAGATGAATGAGCCACAGAACAAAATCTTTAAGGCTGCCCAGCTCTTAGATCAGCCCCTGCTATCCTGGTGATGTGAGTGAAGAGGGCTTGGGCAGATCTGAGTGGGGCAGGAGCTTGCAAGGTTACTGATATGCTCAGTCTAGCACAAATAAGGAAAATTTTGACTTCATCTCTGTCTCATAGCTAAGAAATTAGTAAGTATTCACTGAAGAGTGGCCATGCAGACATACAGCTTCCTGGAGGTTTATGCTGAAAGAGACCGATTCTGAACAGTGTAAATGCCACAGTTAGAGGTGTAAAAATATAAGGAGGGGGAAGGATTTTGAGCTCCCTACAGACTGCTGTACAGGCTTGGGTGAATGGAGCAATGTCAGCTCTGGCAGTCTGGCTTGTGCTTGACAAGATCAGAGTCTCGAGCCCAGTCTGACCCTTCATTAGAAGTGTGCTGGGAGCTTGCTGGGTGCCCAAAGGTGCGCTGTGCCTCTGGCTGCTGTACTCCTGGTTGTTGTGCTGGGAGGAGCATAAGCATGTGGAAAGAAACTTTAGTCTGTTGAGGAAGTCACGCCTCTGCCTCAGCACCTGGAAGACATTACTGCCCCAGACCAACTCCCCATCACGTGGCTCCTGCTACCACTGCCAGCACCAGCCCACAGTAACTATTTCTGAAAATCCTCTGTGCAGATGAGCTCTTAGCTTTAGCAACCTGATTTGAAGGATTTAAAGGTCAATAATTCTACCCATGCTAATGGTCCCCTGAGATTACTATCACCTGTCATGAGCTCTGGCAATGTGCGTTAACCTGAAGCTTCAGCCGTACAGCAAGTGACACTTCCATATTATGAAAGGCTGGGTTGGGGGTACCCCAGCTACAGCAGCCTACATCTGTATTGCCATTAACAACGCAGGCTCTGGGCTGCTACTCAGACAACTGGTGCTGAAGCCAATTCTACACTAGTGCTGCAGGGCGGGGGACAGCAGCTGCATCAGTCTGTCTGCACTGTCTCTGTGTTTGTGCCTTGGGCTGTCACAGGAGCAAACCTGGGAACAGCCTCCTGCTCCATCACAGCCTCTTGCTCGGGCATCACAGGATGGTCAGGAACAAACATCTGCTCCAGCCATGGGCTGCAGACAGCTATGCAGTGCTGTAGTGTCTAAAATGCAGGTTCTGCTTCACACCCAGCTGGAGCGTGAGGCTCCCCCTGCCAGCAAAAGCCCGGATACGTGCTCTCCTCAGGGGAATGGGGAGTGGGTGCTTTCCCCAGCTGCAGCCACAGGAGGAGATCCCACAGTCCCCACTAAGCCCCTGAAAATCCACACTGGGCACAGGGAAACCTGAGACTCCCACCTGGCCCTGGCCTAATGTTCACCACCAGGATCTTTGCCTGGTCCCAGCCTGCCAACTTTTCTCTTCTGAACTCTTAAAATAATCCCTGTCTCCAAGAAGTGCCAAAAGCATTTGCAACAGCCTGGCTCCAGGGGTTGGTGAAGCATATGGGAAGGAAAAGGGTGAGGGGACAGCAGGGGTAGAAGGGGGAATCAATGTGTGCAGCCTGCAGCAGAGCAACGTTTGCCCTGCAGCTCCCCATCTCTCTTTAAAGGAGTAAAGTGCTAAAGATCACACTGCCTGCACCCTAAAACCCATTCCCCACTGCCTCTGTCCCCTTGCACCAGGATCTGCCACACCACTGTGACATGGAGGAGAGGTTGCAGGAGGAGATGCCAGCAGCCCAGTGCACAGGTTAGTCCTTGGGCATGCAGCTCCAGAGCTGACATCAAGCCAGGATCTTCCCAGGTCAGAGGAGGCCACAGGGATCTCTCTGGCCATTCCTCTGGTAGCACGGCTGTCCTCAGCTGCTCTTTCAGTCTAAGAGCATTTAGAGATATCAGTAATGTCTCTTGGCAATAGTCCCCACAGAAGGCCACCACCCTGTGCGCGAAGGTGAGGTGTTCAACACGCGATACCAGGCTCTACGCAAGCTGGGCTGCGGCACCTTTGCCACCGTCTGGCTGTGTCAAGACATGAGGTGAGGGGCTGATGACCTTTTGGGGAGGTGGGAAGGGGTAGCTGATCTGCTGGGCCAGACCAGCCTCTCTCACAGAAGCAGCAGAGCACAGCTGCCTGCCCTGGAGCCCTTCAGCATCCCCCAAGCATGGGACTGCTGGGGCGCATGAGCAGAGCTGGTCTCCAGAAACCAGAGAACATAAAGGAGGTAGGATCAGCCCTTGCTCTACGTTGGCTCTTTGCCTTTAGACCCTCCAGTGTCTGTGCTCTGTGCTTTTCTCTCCAGCCTCTGTGCTGCTACAGCATCGCCAAGAGCGACGCCCACAGCCCTAGTGCGCTGCAGACCATGGGCAAGGCTCCTTGCAGGAGGGCAACACCCTCGCTGTGGAGCCCAGGGCTGGACAACTGGGAGAAGAGGAGGGGCTGCTGGTTAGGGCCACCCTGGCATGCGTCGGGTGGCAGCCGTAATTCGTTTCCCAGGAGGAAGAAAGATGTGGCTGTGAAGGTCCTGAAAAGCAGGGAAGGCTTTGCTGAGGCTGCCCAGGACGAGGTTGCTCTCCTCCGATGTGTACGTATGTTCTGGGGCTCTGTGCTTTGCTCCACGGGAGTGACCACTGAGTTCAGGTCTGAGTATCAGCCTCATCATCCCTTCTTCCTCCAGGTCTCAGCTTGAGGAGCTAAGTGGGGAACATGAAACAATGAAAAAGTTTGGTAATTCATGGAAATCATCCTGGCTCAGCACTGGCCTCTGAAACAGGCACCTTCTCGGTCCTCCTGTCATGCTGGGGCAGGTGGCTGTAGTCCCACTTGCCCTGTCAGCCTATTTCTTTTAGCTGAGACCAAACTCCAGTAAATAGAGGGAACCTGCAGAAAGATGAGGCAGATAAGCAACAGAAAGAAGTGGTAATGTTCTTAAACAAGAGATGGGAGTATATCCACTATATTGTCATCTCCAGCTCAAAGGGCATTGCTGTATCATGACAGTGATAATGAAATGAAAGGAAATACCTGGGGAAAAAAAAAAAGGCAGGATGTAGCAAAAATACAATAAACCTCTGAAGTCAGAAAGCTTCCTCCTGCCTTTGCTAATGGATGTAGTAATCAGGTGCCTGTATCTGAGTCTCAGCTAGTTGCCTTTGAAGGTGGCTTGACATGATAGTTCTAGAAAGCTCATGGCTACATTTCTTCAACTTTGCCTAAATACAAAGTGACATCAGATTTAGATGAGTAAAAGCCATTAATTTTTGCATTTTGAATTACTCTGAGGCCTTTCTCCAACAGGTTTGAGAAAGGTTTAGTTCACACCTGTAAATCTGTAGGGCCTGTCCAAAGGGACATGAGCCAGACTCCATGATGCAAGAGGAAGCACCAAGTGGCACTAATTTAATGTAATCAGAGAGCTGCTTTTCTACACATCAGCACAATCCTGCATGCAGACCAAGCCTTGCCCTTGATTTATTACTAATTCCCTCTGGAAGACACGCCTTCCCATTCAGCAGAACACAGCTGGTTCCCAGGGCTGTTCCCACTGGCACAGGGTAGTCAGAGCTGGGAACAGGGAGCTGTGGTTTTGGGGGAATCCCCTTTCAGCACAAGCAGGAGTGCTTTCTGGGCCTGCATGGGGTAGGATGAGCAGTGGGAAGTGTGCTAGATGCTATTAGCAGGATTGGTTTGAGTTATTTGGATGCTGTGAGGGTGATGGTCCCACCTAGCCAAGAGCTAGACAACATGTAGAAACTGAGTCCTTGGTAACAGATTCTGCTTGTGCATTTGGAGCCTGGTTTTTTTGATGCTGTTTTCACGGGATTTGTCATGAAGTGCCAACTCCTGGAAGAGATAGTCTGTAGAATGGGATAGAACAGATGCATCGTGTCCTCCTGCATATATATGTGTCTCTAATTGCTGCTTTCTTGGAATCCGACCCCTCAGGTGAGCAGCATGAAGAAGAAGGACCGGGCAGGAGAAAACATTGTCTGTTTACTAGATGACTTCAGAATGATTGGAGAGAAGGGCTTCCATATCCTTCTGCTGAGAATGCTGCAGCTCTGGTTCAGCAAAGCCTGGGCTTGCCTCGGAGTCACAGGATGGCATAAAACCAAGCGCTGTGCTCCCATAAGGAGGATGAGCAGGGCAGTAGATGGACTAGGTCACATGGAGGTGGCTGGAGGGGAGAGGTTGGATAAGGAGGTACCCAGCCACCCTGGTGAAGGGCAAAAAGTTGACGATAGCATCTTCTCTCTGTTAGTGAATCCCTGCACCTTTCCCACATGCCTGCTTGGTATTTGAGGCGCTGGGTCCTTCCCTGCGCTGTCTGATGGGTAACTATGCAGCCCAGGGACTGCCTTTGCCTTTTGTGAAAAAATCCTTACAGCAGGTGAGAGCTCAGCTGGAGCTGGGTGAGGGCCCCCAGGGACTGTGAGCTCGAAGAATTGCCATAGTCTTCATCTTGGGGTCATCTGCCATAACCTCCATGACTGCATCTGCAAAGAAAGGGACAATACAGAGTGAATGCCAAGACATGCATTTTTTTTAAGGAAAACAGTAACTATTTCTTTTGAGTGTAAGGAGGAAAAAAAATTAATTAAGATGTAGAGTGGGAACTCATCACATTCCCATTAATACAGGGGCCCTGTGTATTGCTCCCCAAGCCTGCAGTCTCAGCGGGTTTGGGAGGGAGTCAGCACCACCACCATGAAGTCAGCAGCCTGCAGACCTGCACCAGGGATTCAGGGGTTGCATTTGTGATCCCACCATCTTAGTGACCACTGAATTCTGCAGCAGTTCTGCTCCTCGCAGGAGTAACAGGGGGACAAACAGCCTGCCATAGTTATGCTTCTGTGGGCAAACCACGTGTGTCTCTGCCCTCCTGCTGCTCTGAGAGGTCCCCTCTGGCAGCAGTGCCAGACTGCTGGCATTTGCCTTGGCATCCAGCCCAGCCGCAGGCAGCACTGGCAGGTCCAGCAGCTGTCTGCACAGTACCACCAAAGGCTGCTCAGGGTCTCCCTCAGTGCTGATGTCTTCCCAAGGCTTTCTAAATTGCTGGTTCCATTGGTGGGTCCTCCACTCATGTCAAGGTTTTCCTGTTCAGAACCAGCTCTTCCTTTGTCCCCTGTAAGGATGTGGTGTGCCTATCAAACAGGTCATGAAAACTGAGCTTCTGCTGTGTTGGCTGGGAATAGCTAAGGAATGGGAAACCTTACTGAGGCCTCAGAACAGTTAAAATTACATTTTGCCTCTCCGTGCTGAGATTTATCAGAAGTCTGCACATTTGCCAGGACGAAGATTCGCTACCCTGATTGCTGTGCCCTTCTAGGGACACTATGAAAGAAAACTGCTTCCTCCTTCATCCTATTTTCTGGAATAGCCTTCTGTTTCTCAAAATAGCCTCTTCTTCCTCTAAAGAAGCTCCACTAATACCTGAATAAGGTACACAAAAATGTAGTGGCATTAATCTCTGTGCCTCATTTCAAACCCAAGCCTTGCCTGATCCATTCCCTTATCTGCTTTAATTTTAAACTCTCAGAACCTTTTTTCCCCCTTCAGATCAGCACTGGCACAGCATTTACTTCTGATTCATTCTAGTTTAGCTGTTTAAATATTTCCCTGTGTTTCATAGTTACCATTTAAGGTTGGTATTTCCCCTGGGGCTGGTGTTCATCCCAGAACAGAACTTGATAATACAGAGAATAATCACCAGCCCTTTATGACTGACCAGAGCGTTTAAAAACCAAATGTAACTCTCCCAGCAGTGTTTTTGGTGTTATTGATTTCTGGTAGTGAATGTTTCTGTCTGGCAGGCATTGTTTAACTCTCCCCTGTGACAGGCCAGACTCTCCCCTCTCCACCGTAAGCTTTCATGGCTCTCCAACGCCGCCCTTAAGTCCTCTCTATGCACTCACTCATGGTCTCCCCCTCCTCGTGTCCGAGTTATGCTGCACCTCCTTGTCTCTCCTTGTACGACAGCACACCCTGCCGTGCCCTGTCACTCCATAACCAGCCCCCAGCTTCCACCTGAATGATAGCTGGCAGGAAGCCATGGTGGTCCAAGGACATGATAGCCATACAAACAGGAAGGTCTTTTCAGGAGAAAGTGCAGCTTTGTGATCGCTATGCCTCCTTGCAGTCCGATCTTCTTTCCACCTTCCCCAGGCTTGTCCATCCACAGTGACATCTGTGGATTTCCATGCTGCCTTCTGCTGCGTGTCACCCT
>NW_008620315.1:0-5091 GCF_000691845.1 Merops nubicus | reverse complement strand
GTGCCCGCCTTTGTGCCCGCAGGGAGGGATGATCGCCCTGCTGCTCTCCATCCTCTGCCTGGTGATGATCCTCTACACCCGCCGGCGGTGGTGCAAGCGGCGCCGGGTGCCGCAGCCCCAGAAGAGCGCCAGCGCCGAGGCGGCCAACGAGATCCACTACATCCCCTCGGTGCTGATCGGGGGCCACGGGCGGGAGAGCCTGCGCAACGCCCGCGTGCAGGGCCACAACTCCAGCGGGACGCTCAGCATCCGCGAGACCCCCATCCTGGACGGCTACGAGTACGACATCACCGACCTGCGGCACCACCTCCAGCGCGAGTGCATGAACGGCGGGGAGGACTTCGCCAGCCAGGTCACCCGCACCCTGGACTCGCTGCAGGGCTGCAACGAGAAGGCCAGCATGGACCTCACGCCAGGTGGGCAAGGGCTGAGCTAGCTCCTTCACAGCTCATCTTCTCTCAATCGTTCCATGCAGGTGTTTCCCCTTGAGCGTTTGCCCCGTTTCTCTGAGTTTTCGTTGTGTGTGGGTTGTTGGTGATGCTCTTCCATTGCTGGGAGACCTCACAGCCAGTTGAGAGCAGTCCCTGCTGAGCACTATGTGGCTGAGACAATGCAGGGTTAAGCACTGAGGGGAAGAGCTGTGGTTCCTGTGGCCTGATGGAGAACCAGAATGGTGTCCTCTCTGAGCTCCTCCATGGTGACCCCCAAAATTGCCTTCTGTATCCCAGGATTTCTGATATCATCTTCAGTTGAGCTTATCAATAGCAAAATTACTCTTGGATCAGTATGATTCAGAGCTAACACTGTCTTCTGATTACTACCAGGTATTCTTTGAGGCTTGTAATACACTTGCTCGTTGACCATATTACTAACCAAGCCATGTAACTGGAGCATTCTCAACTGAGACAGGGTTTGGGAAGACCACAGTGTGTTTCCAAAAGCTCTCCAGGGGTTTTCTTTGCAGACCTGGGCATGCAGAAGTGCCCCGACAGGTTGAATGTTAAATTTCAGCTTTTGCCTAGCATGGTCAAGGTGCTGGTCCCCTTCAGGCCTTGAGGAACTTGTGAGGGTGCAGTAGGGGCAGCTCAGCCCATTGGACACAGCATCCTGGTCTCGTCATACGGGTGCTGGCAATAGATCCGAGGAAGTCTCTCTCTCTTTCTCGCCTTTCTCCTTTTTTAAAACCTTTATCCCTGAAGGATTTTGCTTTCAATTCCTCCTGCTCAGGGAGCGATAATGCCAAGCTGTCCCTGATGAACAAATACAAGGACAACATTATTGCCACCAGCCCCGTGGACTCAAACCACCAGCAGGCCACGCTGCTGTCCCACACCTCCAGCAGCCAGCGCAAGCGTATCAACAGCAAAGCACGAGGTAGGAGAGTCCCTGGGGCTGACAAGGTGCTCTAGGCTTCCACCCACCCAAGCTCCAGCAACCCCTCTCCTGGGATGGAGCACATGGAAAGAAGGGTTTAGGTGGGGGGAAGCAGGAAAAGGGGCATCTGCAAGGATGCAGATGTTGGTTGCAGAGGGTGTTTGCCATGGTAAATATTTTATGATGCTGGCATGGTCACGGGGAGAAGTTGCAAGGTAATGGTAGCCATGGCAGTGGGCATGGCTGTGCGGGATGGGAAGGGGAGGAGATCCTGTCACTGGTCGGCTCCTGGTCTTCAAGGCGAGGCTCGATGTAGGATGCGGTGGCTCGGAGCGGCAGGGAGCGCCACGGCCCCCCCCCTGCCGTGACCACGCGCGGTGTCCCCTGCAGCTGGCTCAGCGTTTCTCAACCCCGAGGGGGACTCGGGGACAGAGGCAGACACCGATCCCCAGCTGACCTTCTACACGGACCCGTCGCGGAGCCGCAGGCGCAGCCGAGGTGGGTGCGGAGGCGGAGGTGGGCGGCGAGCTCTGGTGTCTCTTGCCTTGTCTGCCATCGCCTCTCTGGGTTTGGAGACTGTCAGCAAAAGACGGAAACTCAGGTGCAATCCAGGCTGCTGCGGGCAGGTGCCGGTCCCTGCGCTCACAGCGGGCCGTTACTGCTCTCCAGTGGAGTTTCTCAGGAGAGGATTAAATATATTCTGATTTTTTGCTGGAGGCTTCTGCCAGGCTCTGGTGTGTTTTAATGAGTAACATGTTTCAAAGGCTGGCCCCTGAGCTCCTGTGCCCGCTCAGCACGGTGCTGCCATGCGTTTGCTCTGGCACCGTGTGCATACGGGCTGGGTGTGCAGCACAGGATGGGGACAGGCTTGGTCCCCAGGCAGGACTCTCACCCTACTGCCTTGCACCATCCCATTGGGAGGTTTTCTTCTCCAAGGAGTAGGAGAGTTTGTGTCTGTTATCCCTCATTGAGCCTTATGTACAGGATGGTGCCTTATTTTTCTGGGAGTGGTGGGACTGGGAGCCATTTCCTTCATCCCCAGCGCCTGTGCTGGGTGTTGGAAAGCCTGTTCAGGCTTTGTCTCCACAGGGGATAGCTCAGCCCCCAGCCAGCTTTTCCCACTCAGCTTCTTCAGCTGCAAGATTAAAAGTCAAAGACCTGTGTGCCCTGAGCAGTTAGGGCTTTCTGGTGCTTTTTCAAAGGCATCCAGGAGGCTGTTGTCATGGCAAAATTAACCCGAGAGAGGTGCTGAGAAGGAGGAGGGTGGAAAAAAGAGATATTGCATTTACCGTTTTTCTCCTCAATATTTCGGCGCTGCTTTATATTTCTTCTGCTGCAAAGGTCTTGGTGTGCTGGGGGCAGGGGTGTGGGAGAGCCTGGGCTGTGGGAGCTTGAGAAGATCCCAGCCACAGCAAAAGGGATGGAAGGAGGGTCTTGTGGCAAAGTCTGTTCCGTGATCTTGAAAATCCAAAGCAAGTCTGCTTGATTGGATTGATGCTGGATTTCCAGCGGGCTGGGCAGGGTCTCTGCACCCCAAGGTGTTCTTGGGTCCCCCCGGTCTCAGATTTGACTGTGCTTTCATGTTTTGCAGTGGGGTCCCCCCGGAGCCCTGTGAACAAGACCACACTGACCCTCATCAGCGTGACGAGCTGTGTGATCAGCCTGGTGTGCTCTTCCCACATGAGCTGCCCCCTTGTTGTCAAGATCACCCTCCATGTACCTGAGCACCTCATCGCTGATGGTGAGCAGCCCACAGTCTCACCCACCTCCTCCTGCCCCATTCTGTAAGCTGTAATGGAGGGGAGGAGGGAATGATGTAGAGAACAGATGCAGGATGGGTGCAGGATGGAGGGGACAGGCATGGGGTGAAGAGTACCAGTGTGGGAGTGAGGAGTGGAGGGGTACAGGATGAAGGGGATGGGAACAGAGGAGATAGATGCAAGATGGAGATGGCTTTCGTGGGACAGAGTTGATGGGTGTAGGATGGAGGGAACAGGTGTGGGATGGAGGGGACCAGTGCAGGACACAGGGGATGGGTGCAGGAGGAAGGAGATAGGGACAGGTCTGAAGAGACCATTGCAGGATGGAGCAGACAGGCATAGGATGGAGGAGATGGGTATGGGCTGGAATGGACCATCACAGGATGAAGGACATCAATGTGGGACAGAAGGGACAGGCACAGGATGGAGAGGCTGGCACAGGATGGAGGAGGCAGGCATGGGACAGAGGGGATGGGCATGGGACAGGAGGATTCATTGTGGAGCAGAGGGGGCTGCTGTGGGACAGAAGGTACTGTCTCAAGGTGGAGGGAATGGACAAGGGATGAACAAGGGATGGAGGGATCCATCATGGGATGGAGGGGTCTATTACAGGGTACTAAGGACCATCATGGGGGCCAGTGGTGGGTTGCTGCTGCTGACTCCCCTCTCCACGGCAGGGAGCCGGTTCATCCTGCTGGAGGGGAGCCAGCTGGATGCCAGCGACTGGCTGAACCCAGCGCAGGTCGTCCTCTTCTCCCAGCAAAACTCCAGTGGGCCCTGGGCCCTGGACCTCTGTGCCCGGCGCCTCCTTGACCCCTGTGAGCACCAGTGTGACCCTGAGACTGGTAGGTGGTCAGGAAGTCGGGGTGGATTTGGGAGCTCACCTCTGCCTCCTCAGCGTGGCTTGGGTGGGAAGATGCTTCTCACCTTGCTCCACGTGCGAGAACAGAGCTGCTGGTGTCCTGGGTGGCTGCAGGCTGGGTTTGGCCTGGAAGCACAGGGAAAGCCTTGCCCTCCCGTGTCTCCCTCCCTCTCCGTAGGTGAGTGTCTCTGCTATGAAGGCTACATGAAGGACCCTGTGCATAAGCACCTCTGCATCCGGAACGAGTGGGGAACGAACCAGGGGTGAGTGCACCTGCCTCGGCATGCCCAGGCTTGGACCATCCTTGCACGAGCTGCTGGGCTTCAAGAGCAGCATCACAGGGCTGTGGCAAATCCTCTGGGGTGAAAGAGTTAGAGGCATCCCGGTGAACTGTCAGGTCTGTGTGCAGCTGGGCTCTGCAGCAGGTCTGCGAGAGGTGAAGATTTCTCTTCTCTGAAATAATCAGAGATGGTGTGGAAGAGGCTGTTGCTAAGCTTTCAGAGTAACCAACCCCTTTGGCATCCTGATGTTCATGGGGCTTTCAGTTTGGGTGTGCAAGGCATCGGAGGAGGGCTTGCAGTCCCTGGCAGTGGAAGGAGGTTGTGGGATGCAGGTGCCCCATTGAAAATTGGGCAAATTAGATGCTTTGATGCCATGGCCCAAGGAAACAGAGCAATTGCCATCTGCTCCACGGCGTTACACCGCTCTCTAAGTGCAAAGGGAAATTTTTCTTACATTTCAACAGCATTTTGATGGGGGATCCCAAACATTCCCGTCTCTCCATGACCCTTGCAGGATGCTCCATTTGGTCCTTAACACTGGTGGGTCTCTGGTGTGTAAATGGGGACTTCCAGGGATGGCTGGAGGTAGCGTGCAGAAAGCCGAGCCACCCCCAGCCAGAGGGCCCGTGTACCCCGCCACCTCCAGCCCCCATTTTCCTCCCCTGGCCCTGTCGTGCCGCAGCTGGATGTGCAGCGGCTCTGCGCGTGGCGAGGCGCCTTCTCTGAACTCATTAGGCTTCACAGCGGGGTGAGAAGCTCATCAAAGGCTGGGCTTGGCGGCCCCCCCGCCGCGCCACCGCGCCGGAGGGTGGCA
>NW_008620314.1:7683-14086 GCF_000691845.1 Merops nubicus | reverse complement strand
GGCCGTGTCGCGTGACAGCGTGTGTGGGTGTGTGCCGAGGAGTTCTGGTGGGGGCTTACAGCTGAGAGCACGCAGCGCTTGCCACGGGGGACGCCGAGCGCGTCAGCGAGCAAAGATGCCGCCGCAACGGGTGTTTGTGCCGGCCGGGGAGCTGGGCCGGGGTGGCTGAGCCCCGCTGCCCCCACTTGTGACGGCTCCCGTGAGGCCGCGTCCATCGGTGCCGTCGGTGAGGCAATCAGCAGCGCAGAGCGCACGAACTCCCGTCTGGCCGCACGCAGGGTGCGCGTGCGATTCGAGATAACTGCCGAGCAGACCCTGCCGAGGGGCTGGCACCCTGCCGGCATCGCCTCATCTCGCCCCACAGCCCCTGCGGGACGTTTGTCTGCCCGGCCTGGGGACCAGTGCTGCGGCCAGGCCTCCAACTGCTCTGCCACGGGGGCACGGGCCAGCTGGCTGACCCTGCCAGCCTCATGGAGCCTCTCGGACAGTCTGTCCAACGGCTTTCCATGGTGGGGGATGCAAGGGAACTGGGATGTCCCACCTCACAGGAGATACCCAGGTACCCCGCTTCGTGCCAGTGAGTCAGGACGTAGCACAGACCCCCAAGGCACGGGGGCATGGGGCAAGCCTCCCCAGGGGCTTTTAGCCACCCCGTCCAGCTGACAGCGAGACCTTCTCCACTTGGCCCCAGTCCAGCCAGTACCAGGAATGGCCTTGCTACTGTTGCCCTTGTCAAGAAGCAATGGCCCTTATCTCCCAGAGCCCGTCTCCCTGGGGCTTTCCATCCCCAGATACCTTTCTAAGAACCGGGACTGCTGCCTGCGCTATTCAGAAGCAAGGAGTCAATTTAAAAAAAAACAAATATAAACACCGAAGGTGAGGTGCGCGCACACATACGCACACGCCGCTTCTGGATCCAAAGCTACTCTACCAGTTGCTTTCATCACCACACTTTAATTATAAGGGTGGAGCACTGCAATAAATTATTTCAGTAATCCAGTGGAACAACAACAATTCAGATCTTCCCCCTTTTACCAAGAATCCCTGCCCTGGTTTCCAGATCACACGGCTGCATTGCTGCCTGAGCCTCGCATGCCCAACTGCTGGTGAGGGAATGGGTTTATTAATGCCACCCGGCAGGTCGAAACACCTAAGATGCAAAGTTCTTCCCTGGAAAAATACACCTCCAAAGTGGCTAAGAAGTGTGTAGGCATCATGTGAAATCCCTTCTAGCCTGGCCCTCAGAGTAGCTTATTTAAGGCACTGGTTAATCCCATTATTTGTTTCTTGGCCAAATAATAATTAATAGCAAGGCAGTTCCTGCCCCAAACTTGTATAGATAAGTGAGAGCAGATGCCACAGGAGACAAACACTAATTCCACTTGTTTTTCCCCTTTTCCAGGCAATTTTGGCGTCTGCACCCGTGCAGCACCGGCTTATTTTAAGAGAGACGTCAGCAGGCAGATCGAGTTCATTTTTACAGCCAGTACGTCTTGCAAATGTGGGATATTCCCCGGGAAACTCTTATTACCGGTGGTATGGTGGGAGGGCCGGGCAGAGGGGAGCGGCACCACGCCAGGCACCGCACCAGCTCGAGTGCTGCCAGCGCTGACCACGCAGGGAGCTGGGGAGGGCGGCACGGGAGGAGTTTGCCTGCTGTGAGCTCTGGGGTGGGCACGGGGGTGTCCCTGCCACAGCTCTGCCAGCCCCTCAACCACGGGAGCCTCCTCTGAGCCGAGAGGGAAGTGAGCAGGAGCAGCCGCTGCGTACACAGCCGCTGTTGACAAAAGCCCATTTAGGAAGCATGGATTATCTCCTGCACCACCAGAGCGGGCTGTAAAGTCGCTGGCATCCCAGGAAAACAAACAGTGGCCCGGTGAGAGAACAAACAGAGGGTGGGAAGGGCTGCCTGCCCAGACGATGGCCAAAGAGGTAAGGGTTAATGGTTATCCCTGCTCTTGCCAGTGGAGGATCATGCCATGCCCAGCATGGTGTGCCTGTGGTGGCTCCATCAAGAGAGCATCAGCAGCCTTGCCAACACTGTTGTGGTGCACAGCAGGTGGGGCAGGCAGAGGGGCAATGCCCTACAGCACTGCCAGAGATGGCACTGGCACACAGGTTGCCAAGAATGATCCCTAGTAGACCCAGGGGAGTCCCCTGCACCCCAGAACACTGGCGACTGAAAACTGCCTGCACTGTGTCCTACCCTGTGTTCCATCAGCTGGAGCTGGGGTCCTGGAGTGAACCTGGGGACGCTGCTTCAGGGCATTTCTGGTGCCCCCTCTCCAAGAACTACAGAGTCCCTCCAACACTGCCTATGGTGTCATAGCCCAGAGAGTTTCTGCTTTGATGGGAGGCAAAACCTGGACCCCAGAAGCTCCACAGGGGTCTCCATGGGGAGGTGTTGTAGGAACCCACACAGCAGGTCACCCCAAGCCATTGTGATGCTCCGTGGTTACATCCCTCAGAGCAGAAAGCAGATCTGGCTGGGTTTTACTCTCTGTCCTCCCTTCTGCACAGGAGCTGGGCTGCCTGGAGAAGGGTCTGGGAGCCCCCAGACCTGCCTGCACCCCCCTAAGCCCCCTTCCCCTCCTGAAAAGAAAAGAGGAACTGAAAATGAAATTAAAGCATAATTCAATCCGGAGCAGGTCCAGAGTAAAGTCATCTGCTCTTATCGTGTGCTGGCAGGCTCTTCCCGCTCTGCAACAAACACAATGTTATCAGGGCACAGAGGGCAGATTCGTTTGCACCGGCCGAGCGAGCTGCTGTGTCCGCCCTGCCTGCCCCGGCCCTGGGGAGCACCGGGATGCACGGCTGAGGACCGGAGCTGCCGGGGGCTCAGGGAGGCAGGCAGCACCCTGGCAGCACTGGCAGGGGACTCGGCCCTGGGATAGGGTGCTCTGGTTGAGGGCTGCTTCCAAGCTCCCCCCCACAGCTCTCCAGCCAGGGGATCTCACTCAGGTCTCTCCTGGTGAATGTCACTGGAATAAACACTGTGGAGGGACAGGGCTGTGGAGGGACAGGGCTCAGGGGTGACATCTTTGCCTATGGGAATGTACATGGTCCCATCTCCCATGGGTGCTGCTCAGCTGCCTGCCTAGGGACGCTGCCAAGTGGGCAGAGCTGGGCACCTTGACCCCTGGTGTGGATGGTGGCATGGCATCACCTGGGTACCCCCAGACCCCACACACACTCCTAGCCCTCCTGTGCCTCCTGGATTGCATCCTGCTTTGATCTCTGCCTGCTGCCTGGCTGTGCCCCGTCGGCTGCGGGGCCAGAGCAACCCTCTCTGTCCTTCTTTATATACCCCTGTTATTTTTAACTCTGCCTACGCAAATCCCGAATCCGGAATGAGCAGCGGCCGGGGGCCAAGGGGAAATGGACATGGTGCAAATTTCCTGCCCTTTTTACCTCTCTTCCTCTATAACATACAGCAACGTTTTTCCTCCGCTGCTTAACTTTCACTGGTACGGGAAAGCTGAAAGCATCAGGCTCTGCACAGAGCCACAGGATCCAGCACCATGACGTTCGGGGTGTCCTCCCGCTCGGAGGAGACATCGCACCCAGCACGGTGCCAAGAGATGTCCCACTCTGTAATGCACACCACAGCCTTCACCAGCAGTGCGTCGTGCTCGAGGCATTGGGCCAATCCTCGCAGCAGCGGCCTCACATACGAATGTGTTTGCTCACGTGCCAGCCCAGGGCCGCATCCTGCCCCTCAGCCCTGTGAGCACCCCTGGTCCCAGCCACAGCAGCCAGGTCTGGACCATGGCGGTGGGAGCTGTTCACTTCTGCTGCCACCTATGACAGCACTGGAGAAAACCTGTGCCACCCCAGCAGCACCAGGGGTAGGGGGAAGAACTGCTTTTTTTTTGGTTCCTTGTGAGCAGCAGGGAAGGCTGGGAGGAACACAGGATATTTTTCCTGACAACTCTGGTTTAACCTTCCAAAAAAAGTCCTCAATGCTCAGCCAGCAGGTTGAACGGGAAGTTTCTCAGTGAGCATCGTGGTATGACTGCACGGCACAGGGGATGTGCATGTTAGAACCTTTCTCTTGTGATCTGGGGATTAATAGCTGTGCATCATACACAAGCACTTAAATTACAAAAGTTTCAAATAATCCAGGTAAAAACCTCCACTGCTATTTTTCAAGCAGCCTCCATCCTTCCTCCCTGGCAATACTCTGAGGTATTCAGCCTCCAATGAATCTGGATTCTCAGCAGATGGAAAAACCTCCCTTGCCCATGGAAAGGCAAGGAAAGCACAGACACCAACACTAGTGCCAGCCAGCCCTGCTCCATGCAAGGTCCGTGTGCTTTCCCAGCCCACAAAAAGCCCGGCTGGCCCTGGAGGCTGGGCACCTGTGTGGTCACGGTACGTGAGGCACTGCCGCCCCGGCCGGGCAACAGCTTTCCAACGGGAGCTGCGCATGGAGCTGAGTGAACGGGCTGCATCACTAGTCACCAGCACCCGTGGGGACACAGATCTGGTGTGAGGCAGCAGGAGACAGACCAGAGGACAGCAGGACAAGTAGGGAGACAGGGAGCAAGCTGTTGCCCATGACATCTGGTTTTGTTTTTCCTCCCGTACAGCTATCTGCCCACAGCCACCTTGCCGGTGTAAATCACACACCGTAGAGCAGTGCACAGGAAAGCCGCATCCATGGGACGCACGCTGCACTGAGGCCACCCCACGTGCTCTGGCATGGGACATGGGACATGGGGCACAGGACACGGGACACCGGCCTCAGCTGGCAGCCAGGCACGCGTGGATGCTGCGGTGCAGTTGCAGGTGTGCAGCCTGGGAAAGCACAACCTCCTCCCCACGACAGCGGGCTCCGGCAGGAGCGGCGGCCACTCCACATCGCGAGCAAACCCCTTTGCTCTGGTGTTGCTTAAAGCTGCTTCATTCTGCTCCAGGAAGTGGCATTTAATTAGCCAGGCTCCCTGGTAGTAAATAGGTTTGCAACACATTACAAAAGGCTGCACTCTAACCCTGCTCATGCCCTGCGCCTGTGAGCTCATCCCATGGGAATACCAGCTCCAAAATAGATTTGGTCCCTTGTTGGAAATAATCAAATGGGAATCCAAGCTGGCTGAGCCCAAGCTCAATTCCTCCCTTTGTTCTGGGGCTCTGGTAGTGAAGGGGTTTGGAGAGCGGTGACAGGAACTTGCCTTCTCTTTAATTGACCTCTGATGATGAAACAATCAACCAAACAATTTAGAAATGTGCATCCAGTGAGATCATCGGGAAAACTCCGGGAATGAGCCTGGGGAAAGGAAGGTGGCCGTAATCCACCTGCTCCAGCTGCCTCAGCAAGCCTCGCTGCATGGCACAGCATGGCACCGCATGGCACGGCACAGCCACCCAGCATCCCTTGGGTCGCCTTGCTGTGGCTTCACACCAGCAGCCACCTTGCTGGGGCCAACAGCAGAGGAGGAGGCAGCGGGACCTGCTCCAGAAGAGCAAGCTGAGCCGGGTACAGGGGGTAAATGGCACCGCTTCCCATCCATCATGGTTCCAGTGCACCTGGCAGGGTCACAAAGTCACCAAGACTGTCCCAGATGCCCTCTGGTCCCAAAGGCAAGAGAGTGGCCAGAGCCACCTCCTCCCACGGAACACCCATCTTCCTTTTTACCAGCCTCAGCCCATCCTTAGCTGCCAGGTGCCCATTTATCCCACACCAGCATCGAGCAGCAGCCCTGCCCATCTCTGTCCGCAGCCACCCCAGCCCGGCTGCAACTGCTGCCACCCCGATGGGCATTTCTAAGACAGGACCTGCTATTCCAAGGTGCTCTGGAGGGAAACCTGCCTGTTCCCATGAGGACTGCCTCCCTGGGGATTTCCATCTCTGGCACCCTTTCCCCAGCTTTTCACAGCCCTGCAGGCAGGCAGCCACCCAGGAAGGGCTGGCACAGCTCCTTGGCCCTGGCTATGCCACCAGGGCTGCCCCGGTTTCCCCAGCACGGGCAAGAGCGGGCTCCAGCTTGGCATGAGGCAGGGGCTAATTTTGGCCCAAAGGGTTTCCCTTCAGCAGACTCCGCCGCCAGCGTGGTTTTGAAGACAATCTAAGCCAGAGTCTTCCTTCCTTGGCTGCCAGCAACCCAGAGCCAGGCTGGCGTGTTTGTGTTGTGTGTACATGTGTGTGTGTATCTCCAAACCGCAACAAATATTTCGTATTCGTTTTCTTTCTTTCCCCTTCTTTTTTTTTTTCCCCTCCGAGCCCTTGGCCGTGGTATTTAAACAGTAGGTGTGGTCCCAGTGCTGCCTGCCAAAACCAACACCAGCTCCAGAGCAGATAACCCTGCAAGCAAACGCAGCAGCGAAACCACGCTGAGCTGTTGGGAGAGCTGCGCTGGGACGGGCAGCGGTGCCACGGCACAGCCACAGCCCGGCCCCACAG
>NW_008620314.1:3837-7612 GCF_000691845.1 Merops nubicus | reverse complement strand
GCGGTGGAGGCAGCGTGTCCAGCTCCAGGGCCACACACTCGCTGCTCGATGTGAGCTGCCAGGAGTGGTCTGAGATGGGCTCAGATGGTCTTCAGCATTTTTTTTTTTTTGCAAATCAAGACAAAATATTTTGCTGAATCGTCTATATTCCATGTTATAAACAATCAAATGGATTTTTTATTAAAAATGCTACTTTTCTCAAAAAAGAAGTAGAGTGTGAGCAAGTAGGAGGAGAATTCCCCCAAGTGTTTTAAGAGCAGCTTGTAAAGAAACTTTCTTACGCCCTGATGTTTTTCTCATCCCAGCTGAAAGCCCTGAAATATGGTGAATGTCATGTATTTCAGCATGAGTCACTCAAGAGAACCAGCTGCTTCACCTACCCTGGTGGTGCTGCCAGCGCCAGTGTGCACCAGGGACAGTGTGGACGGAGGGGATGGAGGGGACTTCTGCGTGGTCTTGGTCCAAGGACAGACACAGGCAAATCTGGACAGGCAGGAGACAGATGAAGAAAGATGGCTGCAGACCCAGAGCCTGAATCCTGCCCTCCTTTTCATTGGGGCTGCAGCCATTTCTGGGCATGGAGAAGGGTTGCCTCAGAGGACCCATCAAGCTCTGAAGCAGTGAATTTATTGGCGGGGAGGTTCTGGTAAGATTTTGCTCCCAAGGGGACCCAGTTGCCATTCACAAGTGGTGGGGTAGCAGAGCAGTGCCCTGGTGGAGGGATCAGGGATGTCTGAGCTTTCCCAGCCCCAGCACACACCCCCGACTCTCCTCCTCACTCGCTGGGTGTCCTTGGTGCAGCATCCACAGTTTGCTCCTGCCCTAAGCTAGTGCCCTGTGGGAAGCAGGCAGAGGAGGTATCATCTCATAAGCATGGTCCTGAACCAGAGATCACCACCCTGGGGTGAAGGGTTCCTGTGACCCCCAGCTGCTGGGGGCGATGCTGGGAGTCTCCACCTGCTGCAGAGCACTATGCTGCTGGGGCCGGAGCCCAGTAGCCTGCCTGGAGGATGCCTGGGGATAAGTGTCCCCTGGCTGGATGGTTACCGGGGGTAGCCGCAGCCTGCTTGTCCCCGAGCTGAGGTGGAGCACGGCCACGGTGGGGTGTGTGGCAGGAGCAGGCAGCGCACTCCTCCCTGCCTCCCGGCCCGCAGCGGCTACGGTGGTGGAGCGGAGCCGGCCAGGCGTGCAGCGCTTTGCCAGCAGCACAAGGTGCACGGCGGGGCCGGGATCCACCCAGCCCGTGGCAGAGTAGGAGGGTCCTTGGCAAACAAGGTGCTATTTTAAAATCCACAGCCGCGCAGGCTCCCTGCCCAACCTCGGCGCGTGTTTGGGCTACGGGCAAACAGCCCCGAGCCCAAACCCAACCTCTGGCAGCCTCCATTTTCCCCGGCTCCATCTTCCCCGCTGTGCCTCAGTCCCGCTCGGCCGCTACCTCCCACGTGCTGGTGAGGGCCTCGGGGCGGCCACGGCGTCCTGCGGCTCCCTGGGGACCGCTCAGCCTCGCTGGCACGTGTCCCAGTGTGGAAAGGAAAATAAGGTTCGGATGTCACCTCCCCAGTCAAGAGGGGAAAAATCTTTCCAACAAAACACGCTTTTAATTCCTCACCGAGCGTAGCCGGCATTGGAGTCCCCAGCTCCCCAGATTCCCAGCCAAACAGGGAATTTTCCACCTACATCAAAGCTGAGCCGTATGATTTTGCAGGGACGGACGCGGAAGCCATGCCCTGTGCACCTGCTCACCTGTCTCCTTGTTTTGGAAAGTGGCGGTGTCCATGAGGCACTGTGCAGGACCCCAAGGGCCACAGCTCCCTACCACGCTGGTTCAGTCCCTCCTGGCTCCCCTGGCACCCTATGCCCTGTAGAGCGCAGGGGACTCTGGGGGCTTTTCCCAGGGCAGATGGCTGTAGGGCTAGAGACATGGAATGAATGAGGCCTGACTAAACTTGTGGCACGTGTGTGTGAGGATGCTGCTGGAAGGAGGGTCCAGGGCATGGCTGAGCCTACACCATGGAGCAGAGAGAGTTGGGGGTGGGGATTGAGAGAGGATCTGTGGGGGTTTAGAGCTGTAAGACCACCCTGGCCCCACCACTGCCCCCTACACATGGCCCCTCATTCCTCCTGTTCTGGGTCTGCTGTGGTGCAGGAAGAGTTTCCATGGGGCTGCAGTGGGTCTCTGTTGGGCTGTGGAGCTTTCCATGGAGCTGTGGGGCTCTTTAAGGCTGGTTTTTGGGCTGCATCTGGGGGCAAGGGACCACACAGGGGGGGATCCCAGCCCTGCACCCCAGGCACTCCCCACACCAGGTCCTCTGTAGTCCCTGTCCTCGCAGGCTTACAGCCATGGGTCAGTGGGCAGCTGCCCCACACACCCTGCCTGAGGGAAGGCCCAGAGCAGTTTAGGGGACAGGTATGGGGTGGGGGTATGGGGTGGCACGAGGTGCCTTGGGACCCATAGAGCAGCACTGGGATGGTGCTGGGAGGAAGAAAGCCTTTTTTGCTGCCCTGAGGGTTTGGGGGCTGTCACATCCCCATGGAACTAGCACCCAGCATCGCTCTGAGCTCTTGGGTGGATTTAGGGAGCCAGGGTGCTCCTAAAGTGGCTCAAATCTGGATTTGACCCAGCAAGTCTGCTCCAGCTGACCTGGTGCAAATAGGGCCACGGCAGGCACAGGGGCTCAAAGCATGTTGGGGCTCAGGGTGTCCCCCTGGTCACCTGCCTCGGAGCACTCCTGTCCTGGGCGGGGGAGGGGGGGGTCGCCTCCCCCAGCCCCTCTGGGGATGCATCTCACTATTAGCCCGATCAGATGCACTTCAAAGCTGAAAGTGGAGTCGAGCTCCAGGTCCTGTGGCAGGAGCCACCTGCCCTGGGGACATTAGTGTCAGGCAGGGGACATGCGGGCAGCCTGGGCTGGCAATGAGGATGGTGGGAGATTCCTCCAGGAATCGGCACTTCCCAGAAAGGGGCTGGTTTCGGGAAGGCATTGAGGCTGCGATGTCCAGCACCTGAGGCATCAATAGGACTATTACGGGGCCACTCAAGCTGCCTGGGAACCTTTTTGTCTCCAGCCAGGTCTGCTTCCACCCGACGGTGATTTGAGGATTCTTCTCCCTTCCAAGTCCACAATTGCAGGGTCATTTGCATCTAAAATGGGAGCGGGGCCCTTTAGCAGCTTGTCTGCTCCTGATAACGGGTGCTGAGTGCCTGCTCGGGCACTAAACCCCGCTAATGCAATCAACGGGGCCGAAGGCTTCTGCATATCAAAGGTCTTGGGCTCTCTTATAGCAGCCCCTCCGGCCACAAACCTCCCCTCTGCCACCTTTCATCACTGCCGAGGTGACTGTCACCTGCTTTTAGGAGCCCCTGGCCACGGGGAAGCCCAAGGAGCAGGGCTGGAGAAGAGCTGCCAGCCTTCCCCGGCTGCCAGGATGGGGACACCGCTGCGTCCTTGCCTGCACCCCGCTGCCGAGGTTTCCTTCCCTGCAGGTCTGCACGGAGGAGCTTCGGTCCCCATGCAGGTCGCGGAGGAACATGGCCACGGACAGGCTGGGGAGGGGGACGCAGGGCCAGCACAGGGCATGAGCATCCACGAACGCTGTGACTCAGGTGCGGGGTTACTAACAACATCTGAAAGGAAACTGGCTGGGGCAGCCCTGGCCCGCATTCCCTGCACCAGGGAGTGGCACCAGTCTCATCCCGCTCCGAGGTGTCCCTAGGGAAAGGACCGGCAGCCCCATTGGCGTGTACCGGCAGGGAGAGTGCTGCTCGGCATGCGTC
>NW_008620314.1:0-3806 GCF_000691845.1 Merops nubicus | reverse complement strand
AGGCTGGGCTGGGTGGGACCCCGGGGTGGCCTGGCTGTGGCTGCTGCATCCCCTGAGGTGTGCCTGCAGGTCGACCAGCATCTCCTCTTGGGAAACCACTTTCCTCCTTGCTCATCCTCCCTACATCCCCCCAGGACACCCACCCAAGCACCTTCCACAGATGTGGAGAGGACACCGCCACATCGCACAAGGTGGTGTCACACTGCACCTGCATGCGGGACGAACCTGAGCCATTGGGACAGTTCTGAGCCATTTCCACATCCGGGGGAATGCAGTGGGTGCTCCCACACCACAGGCTGCTCAGGAGGACCCTAAAGCCACCTCAGGTCACTGCATAATCCTTGCTGTAAGCAGGTGCTGCAGACCAAGGCCTGCCTGGATGGGGTCATGCCTACAACTCTCCAAGTGTCCATCTAGAGCAGTGTCTCAGGTCTGCTGGAGGGGTGGAACAGTGCTCCTGGAGGCACATGAGGACACCTATGCCGTGGCACAGGGGTGCTGGCTGCGCTGGCTTGGCACCATCTGGGGCACTGCCCTGCAGCTCCTGGCCAGCAGTCACCCTTCACGGCAAACACAGCTGCTTCCCCATCCTTTTCCACACTCCACCACTGGCGCCAGTGCTGGTGCCAGTGACTGCTGCCATGTGGTGCTGATGTGTACACAGTGCCCGGGCATGTACAGCATGGCAGGAGTGCTTGCACCAGGGATCTGTCTGGTCTTGGGGGGACCAACAGCCAGGAGCCCCCTGCATGTTGAGGAAGGAGTTTTGGGGGCAGGGGAGAAGGTTTTGCTGTTCTTGCTGGCTGCTCAGTGCTGGACGGTGCGACCAGCAAACACAGCGGGACGCCGGGTGGCTGTGGCAGTCCCACCCCAGCAGGGAAAGCTGGTGGTGACTCACCACCCTTGCCAGCCCTGCCTGCTGGGTGACTCCTCCTGCACTCCATCCCAGCCCACCAGCCCCTGCGCTCCCCCTACAGCAGCAGCCACAGGCCCAGATCCTGCAGGGTACTGGGAGAATGCAGGTGGGGATGGCCGCCATCTGCAGGAGACATCCTCTAGTCCTGGGATAGGGGAACCCCACACCCCATGGCAAAGGCTGCACAACAGTCACCCTGCTCCCGTGCCCTGGCTTGGTGGTGCCAGACCCAGGACAGGGTCAGGAGAAAGTCATTCTCCACACCTTTTCTCCCTTTCCCCCCAGCTCTATGGGTAATATGCACCCAACCCCTCCTGCAGGGTTCCTCCAGCCTCCTGCTCCCAGCCAGTACATGGGGCAGGGAAAAAGGGAGCCCTTTTGGGACTGTCCCCATCCCCAGAGCAGTATCTGGGGCTGAGCCAAACCCCACACAGCCAGCAGTTGCTCTGGCCACCCCAGGGCTCACAGAGGTGGGTGCATCCCGAGGAAGGATGCCGGCAGCATATGCACCCATCCAAGGAGGACCGAAAGTCACAACAGGATGAGTCTAGGCGGTCAGCTGGCAGAACATGGGAGAGGACGTGGGATGGGGGGATTTATGCCCAGGGTCTGGCAGCAGGCAGGTTTGGGGCTGGCAGAGTAGGGGCCAAGCCCTTCCCGCTCCAGCCATCCTGCACAAGTCCTGCAAGCACCCGACCTCTCAGGGACCTTCACCAGTTCCCAGCTGTCACCCCTGGGCTGCAGGAGCACAGTCGTAGATGAACAGATGCTTTGCCACTCCCTGTGCTCCCACAGCTAAAGGTGGGTTGCGTGAACCAGCGCATGGAGCAGTCCCAAAACGACTGGAGAGACGCAGGATGATGGCATGTGTGGTGGCGGGAAGCTGCAGGAGAAATCGTGTTCAGTGGGCAGTGGTTTCTTCAGACAGGGCTAGGCAGTCAGACCCCAGCTCTGCTAGGTGGTGGTGCTGGGGGGCAGGGGTGTTACCTGGTGCTTTGCATTTTTGGGGATTTCCCTGCAGCCTCACTCCATCCTGGGGGCTGGGTATGGTGGGGGGCAGAGCAGAGGGATCAAATGGGCGGGAGAGAGGAGAAGCTCCTGAGTTGTGGGTCATTATCTGTTATTAACATCTGTAATCTCCGGGAGAGCAAACTGAGATTTACAGCCTGTTATTAGGCTGTTACTCAACCTGTTGTGCAACAGTTCAATTTAAAAAAAACCCTGAATGTGATTAATAGCCCGCTAATAAGGGGGAAATCTCTCCTATTTAATTCAAAGAGCCTCTGCCCGGACACTCCAGAAAGATATGGGCTTTCAGCCCAGGTTCCCAGGCTGGCTTCTGGTCTCCTGCTGGGATCCCCCTGGGACCCTCCACAGGACGCTGGCACTGGGTGGGGGTCCTGGGTGGCAGTGGAGGCTGATTCCCAGGTCTGGTCTCCCAAGCCCCAAAGGCATCAGGGTGCAATCGCTGCTTCCTCCAAGTGTTGGCTGCATGCTAAGGGGGGGTCCCAGCTGGTCCCTGGCCATCTGCTGTGGTCACCTTCTGGAAGAGGTGGAAACTCTGAGTCAGCTGTGGTTCTTTATCCAAACATCTCACCTTTTGTTTGGCAGTGACTCGCACCTGACTCAGTTTGACCCCACAGCTTCCTGCCCTCTCGCCTTTCACTGCTTGTGGTCCAGAGGGTGCCCTCTGCTTCTACAAGTCCCTACCCTGGCTATAACTTTGCCACTTGGCTCTCACCCCCTTTTCCAGGCATTCTGACCAGTCTTGCCTGTAAACACCTCCCTGGCCCCAGCACCAATGCACTGGGAGTGCTCCCTGATTCCTGGTTCTGCCCCCTGCCCTTCCAAATTGTCCCTTGGTAGGATAGGGGCAAGCAGGCAAGCATCACGTGGCTGTTCCTCCCAAAACAAATTTCTGGACACTGTTTTTGCCCCACCTGAACCCCAAGGACCTGTCCCTGGTCAAGGCAGGGGCTCAACAGCACAGTCACAGGTGAAAGAGAATATGCCAACAACCTCCTTGGACTTTGCAGCCAGGATTCAGCCCCTGCCACTCATTCTGTCAATGGCTTCATTTTGCTGGCTTTGACCTGGTGACTGGGCACTGTGGTTAACTGGATTGTAGTCAGCCCTGTTCCTGCCCCTGCTGCAAGTCAGAGTTCTGCCTGAGCTCCTGGGATGCTCCAGGAAAGCCACCAGCTGGAATTCTCCTCTGTGCAGCATTTTCCTCTCTGTGAGGCATTAAATCCTGCAGCACTTCCCTTTGGACACACGCTGGCCTTGCCCAGAGGGACTCAAAAGCTCTGCCTTGAGTGGAGAGCACGGGCGCCCAGGAGCTGTTGCCATCTGCTCCTGCAGGGTCTTCTCCATTCCCAGCTGAAGGCAACATCACCTGCAAAAGCTGGTGCTCCAGGTCTTGTTATTCTCCAGGGCCACCTTCTACCTGTCCTGCGGCCCATCCTTGGGGGCACCCTGGGGGCAGAGAAGCAGCTCATGCCACCTCCAAATGACACCCTGGGGGGGCTGAGGCATTCCCTTGGCAGCTTCTTTCAGCAGCATGAGGTCTGTTTGGGAGCAAACACTCCTGGGAAGAACTGGTGTTGGGCTGGGGGGCCTGAGAGCAGTGAGGGCATGAACAGCATCTGTAGGCATCGAAGCAGTGGCACACTGCGGTGGGTGACACAAGCCTAGAGCTGGAATCCCCACCTCCCACGCTCAGCTGCCCTATAAGCCCAGGTAGCTTTGGTTCACCCTGCCTAGCAGCTGGCGACCACTGGTGGAGCTGCCACCCAGCACTGTCACCCTGCGCAGGACCACGGCAGGCAGGGGCTGGGCCCATGACCCCTGGGCTCCCCAAAGCATCCTGGATGGCTGCCACTGCCAGCCA
>NW_008620313.1:1095-1322 GCF_000691845.1 Merops nubicus | reverse complement strand
TGGGGGTCTCCATCCAGCAGGACCCGTGGTGCAGGGGGTGGCGTGGCCCCGGTCATGTCCCCGACCCCCCAGGGGAGTCACCACCCGCCAGGCACTTAGCACTAATCCCTGCGGGCAGCAGTAGATTAGGGCTGTCGCCGGGCACAATCCTGATTGAAGGTGTCACCGTGTTCTGCCTGGGTGGCCCAAGATAGCTGCCATGCCCCTGCCAGCCCCAACACCCCGGG
>NW_008620313.1:732-962 GCF_000691845.1 Merops nubicus | reverse complement strand
TTCAGTGGCATTTGGGGTGTTCATGGGGCCCACGGCGCCCCGGACCCGCTGTGGGGAGCCGACATCCTCCTTGGGCAGCAGTCCTGTGACAGAGGGCAGAGCTGGGTGTTGGCACCCACGGGTGCTCCATCCCCACCGCAGGGGTTCCCCATGCCATGCTGGCTCCTACCTGTGCCAGGAGTGCCGGGGGGGTCTGTGCTGGAGGCAGGTGGTGGTGCAGGGCCAGTGTT
>NW_008620313.1:349-594 GCF_000691845.1 Merops nubicus | reverse complement strand
CTGAGCGGGGCCCTGCGGGTACTGCGCTGGTGGGCTGGGAGCACCCGGGTCCAGGGCTCGGCCAGCCCCCAGGATGGGCCTGAGGGGGGCAGCTGTGGGGCAGAGCTGGGCAGAGCCGAGGAGGGTCTGGGGGGTGCTCCCAGGTTCCCTTGTCTGCCCATCAGCTGCCTGGAGCCGAGGCTGGTGTGGGGACCCTGGGCTGGCCCCATGTCTGTGGCAGGAGGGAGGAGGGTGGGGGACGGGGG
>NW_008620313.1:0-205 GCF_000691845.1 Merops nubicus | reverse complement strand
GGGTGGCCAGGAGTGATGGGTGGCCCAGTGGCACTCTGCCCAGATGGGGACATGCCCTGCCCTGCCCAGGGTGGGCCTGGAGAGCCTAACCCCATGTCCATGGGCACCTCAGGGCTTGGCATCCCTTGTGTGGAGCTGTGGGACAACTCGGTCCCCCCCCAGGGACTGTCCTGGCTTTTGGCCTCATGTCCTCGCCAGGTGACAA
>NW_008620312.1:259-474 GCF_000691845.1 Merops nubicus | reverse complement strand
CACGCTCCAGCCCCTCAAGCTCCTCCTCAGCCTGGGGCTCTCAGTGCCACGTGTCCCTTGTCCCCTCCAGACCAGCCAGCCCTCGCTCGACACCTTCCAGGAGCTGCTCCACAAGCACCCCGACGTTTTCTACCCGTCCCGCACGGCCAAGGCCCTGCAGCTGCACTGGCAGCTCATGAAGCAGTACTACCTGCTGGACGACCAGACCGGTGAGG
>NW_008620312.1:0-214 GCF_000691845.1 Merops nubicus | reverse complement strand
TCCGTCTCCTTCCAGTGCAGCCGCTGCCCAACGGTGACCAGGTGCTGAACTTCTCGGACGCCGAGGACATGCTGGATGACAACAAACTGAAGTGAGAGGGGTTTTTTGGGGGGCTGGGGAGGGGTCAGGGTGGCACTGACTTGGCTATGAGCTGCAGTGAGGTTTTTGGGGGGCTGGGGGAGGGAAAAGGGGCTACTGTGGAGGGGCACGAGGT
>NW_008620311.1:2053-2640 GCF_000691845.1 Merops nubicus | reverse complement strand
TGCGAGGAGCAGCCTTGCCAGAGCTGCTGTGCTGGGAGAGCCAGAGGCTGCTTCCTTCCAGCCTTGCAGGGTGCACCAGCCTTGCAGGGTGCCCTCCAGCATCACCCCAAGTCTGTCCATAACCGGTTGCCCCCAGGGTACCTTGTAATTGCCACCTCGCTCGCCAGCACCCTCCCCGGTCGCCATCTGCTCGGGGGGACTTTGCTGCTCAGTCATTGTGCCTGGAAAACCCAAATTGCAGGAGGTTAACACAGCATCGCTTTGGTATCAGCCTTTCCATGTAAAAGTTCTTAATCAAATAAGACAAAAGGAGCTGGCGTGGGGACAGGTAGCAAGAGCTAATGCCGCTCCCCCTGCAGGCAGCAGGGGCCAGTCCCCAGGGGTGCCCAGGCGAGAAGGAAGCTCTCGGTTATCCATCCTCCTCCTCCTCCCTGCACACGGGCACTGTGTCCTCACCCAGGCGTCACCGTGGGGCTGGAGAGCCCGTGACCAAACCAAACCATCTTCCAAGTGCCACGGGATCCCTCTCCAGCCCTGGGCAGCTCGCCCAGTTGCTCATTAGACTCATGTCTACAAGCCTGTCCTTT
>NW_008620311.1:1574-2022 GCF_000691845.1 Merops nubicus | reverse complement strand
CATGTTGCCAAGCCTGTCCTTTGTCTCCAGCAGTAATTTGCCGGGTTTCAGCTTCCAGCTGCTGACATCTTTCCCTGCTAACATAAACCTGATGCTCTGCCTCGCTCCTGCACCCCGGGGGCATCACACCCTGGGGGTGCTGCCACCGCGTTGGTGGGGGGGGACAGCAGGGAGAGCCCCCTCCTTGCTCCCCAGGAACACCTCACACAGCTCCTCCTCGAATGGCAAGCGCCAAACAGGACCCCCGACCCCTCTCGCCAGGGGCAGGAGGTGAACAAAAGCAGCCCGAGTTTGGCCAGCACCCTTAACCAGCTCTCTGTGGCATCAAGGCTTGGCCAGCACTAGCCCAACGTGGCTGAGCCACGCCAGCCCCTCGCCCAGCCCAAGCCGCCGCTACCTCTGCCGGGGCGGGTCTGCTCTGCCGGCGGGGGCGGGGGGCCCCCCGCTT
>NW_008620311.1:662-1478 GCF_000691845.1 Merops nubicus | reverse complement strand
CTGCCGGGGCGGTTCTGCTCTGCCGGCGGGCGCGGGCACCCCGGCTATTTATGGGTGGCTTCTGAACAGAACAGCACATTATTTGGACGCTGATACAGCAGCTGCGTCCACTGAATTCCACCCATGAGATCTCCTCTCAATAGCGGGGGCTCGCGGCGTGCCATGGCAACGTTATTCACATTTCTCCCCCCCCGGCCCTTAGAAATGTGCCACTCGATTTACAGAAGATTAGCGTCGAAATTCGCATCAGCACGTTCATGCTGCTTCTTGCCAGGGTCTCTGGAAAACTCTCCCGTCAGCAGTTCACGGGAGGGGTTAGCCTAGAAACCCAGCACAGTGCAAAGCACAAAACAGGGCTAAATATTTACAGTTTGTTGCTGCTCGAACACAAGGCAGGACGTGGGGCCGGGGCTGGTGCCCAGGAGGGAACAGAGGGGCTGGTACCACAGCACGAGAGCAGCACTGGGAGTCAAGGTTTGGGTTCTGCCTTCAGCTCTGACCCTGACAAGGAACATTCTCTCCACCAAGCCCCTTTTCCTTGTCTGCATCCTGGTCCATCTCCCTGCCCTGTGTGTTTCCCAGCAGCATCACCCACACGCACGCTGCCCTGAGGCACCTAATGGGGTCTTCTGCAGCCAACTGCCTCTCACATGGGCTCATCCATCACAGAATTATTTCATCTGGAAAAGACCTTTCAGATCATCGAGTGTCACCCCAGCACTGCCAGGTCCCCACTGCCCCGTGTCCCTCACCCCACATCTCCACGACTTGGAAACCCCTCCAGGGGTGGGGACTCCACCACTGCCCTGGGCAGCC
>NW_008620311.1:0-507 GCF_000691845.1 Merops nubicus | reverse complement strand
GCCGCCTCCCGAGTGCAGAGCCCAGGGGGACAATCCCTGCCCTGCTCCTGCTGGCCACACCAGTGCTGGCCCAAGCCAGGGTGCTGGTGGCCTGGCTTCACAATCCTCCCCCCCGCAGACACAAACTGCCCCATCCTGCCCCGGGCTCGCTCTGGCCACGCTCAGAGGCCCCCACAGGCAGAGCCACGGGGGCTGAGGCCACCCCAGCTCTGGCCAGGCAGCTCCTCCAGCCCTGGAGGGTCAAGTTCAACGTCTGCCCAAGGGGCTCCCACCTCCCAACACCCAGGGCAACGTCACTGCAGCACCCGTGCCACAGCTCCTGCTCCAAGGGGAAGAAGGGGCAGAGGCAGAAGAGCCTTTCTGGGGGGTGCCAATACAACTCATTGTATTTAAATTATTTCTATGATATTTGTCTTAGAACTGCCCTGATCCCAACGGAGCTGTTCTGGTCCATCAGCTCTCCCCACCTAACAGCCTGACCTCAAACCACACCTGCACTGTAACACC
>NW_008620310.1:0-471 GCF_000691845.1 Merops nubicus | reverse complement strand
CCCCCCCAGCCGATCCAGCTCGAAGGTCTCTCCCAGTAAAGGGTTGAAGGGTTTACTGGTGCGGAAGACGGTGGTGGAGTAGGAGGAGACAGTGAAGGCAGCCACGTAGCACAGCTGCTCCAGGGAGCTCTCACACTTGGCTGCCTGGTCGAGCAGCTCGTGGTACTCCAGGTCCTCCGTCAGGCGTTGCAGCATGGACAAGGGCTCGTTGAAGTTCACCCTTAAAAAGGGGGGTTTGGTGCTACCTCTGTGCTCAGCCCCAACCCCGTGGCCTCTCACTGGCATGGGGATCTTGGACAGCTCCTTCCCAATGCAGTTCTTCATGATGCTCCAGAGGTTGAGGCTGTAGTTGGGTTTGTAGGGGATGCGGGTTCTCTTCTCCTTCTTGGTGTCTTCTACTTGGTGCTTGTACTGGGAGGAAGGTGGGGGAGAAAAAGGCTGCTGGGATCCCACGCCTCGCAGCAAACAGGG
>NW_008620309.1:0-845 GCF_000691845.1 Merops nubicus | reverse complement strand
TGTGGGTTTGGTTGCAGATGAGATACAAAAATGATGCTGCCTCAGGGCAACATGGTGATGCCTATTTAAGGGTTTGGAGATTGTTGCTTTGGTCTAAGGGGCTGGAAAACACAGGGATCATGCTCTGAAGCTTGTTTGCAAAGGCTCTACGTGTGCATGCTGAGACCTGGCACCTGCTGGTTTCCTACTGTCATATCTCAAGGTTCTTCTGTCCCAGGTATTCCCATTCATGGCTTGCACTTGGGTGCTATGTTCTACATCCTTATTTCTGGTGAAGTCTCTGTGATAGCTGTGCCAGAAGGGTGACCTAAATATGTGTGAGCAGTAAAATGCCTTCTCCAGGCAGGTCCTGTGGGCTTCCCATAGGAAGGGGGAGTCCCTTCCCAGATGCCATGAGTCAGGCCTTGGAGGGCCACGTTACTCAGGCAGCTGTCAGGCACAGAGTCACCTGAAGTTGCTTTTCCCTTCCCAGGCCTGACTCAGAAGCAGAGCTAGACTCATGCCTGGCAGGTATGTGGGGATGCAGGGAGGTGCCAGGAAGGGTGCTGGGTTTGATGTTTTGGAGATCTCGAGCCCCAGGTTCCTGCAGAGCCTTTTCCATCACGGGATGCAGAGCAGGAGCAGGGAGCTGGCAAGTGCTCTGAGCTTTGTGCTGTTCTGCTTTGTGGTGCCATGAAGGAAGGGACAGGTCTTAAAGGGTGGTGACCACTTGGTTACACAGTGCCTGTGTTTTCCTGTGGTTTTGCCCACTCAGAGGAACCCCTGGACTTTTGCCTCTGTGGGAGGGCATTCAGCATTATTGAAGATTTCCACTGGAAGTAGCTTCTACTGAGCTCAAATAACCT
>NW_008620308.1:1048-1372 GCF_000691845.1 Merops nubicus | reverse complement strand
GGCTGGGCTTTGAGAGCAGCCCTGCAGCACAAAGGGCCCCCGGCCAGCGCCCGCCCGGCACCAGCAGCCTGAGCGTGGCAGAGCTGGGACCTTGTGCCCTCCTGGGCTGTCTCTGGCCCATGCGGCAGGTTTGCTGCCAGCGCTGCCAGCGAGGAGATGCCAGCGTTGCTGTTACCTCCCAACCCTTTCTGCTCCCTAAGGGGTTCTGCAGCCACCTCCTCCTGCCGCCCATCCCTCTATGCCTCCATCCCTCCTGCCCTCCTTCACTCCATCCCTCCATCCCTCCCTTGAGCACAAGCTCAGCCCCGTTGCCACCTGTCCCTG
>NW_008620308.1:355-603 GCF_000691845.1 Merops nubicus | reverse complement strand
GTTCCCGCAGCAGGGTGGCCACCCACAGCGCCTTCAGCGCCCGGGAGCTGCGGGAGAAGGGGAGAAAGAGAATCAGGCTGGGCAGCTTTACAGCCCATGGGCAGAGGTTGGTCTCTCCCTGCTGGAGCCCTGTAGGGCAGGGCAGAGCTGCTCCCTCCGTCCTGGCCGAGCAGCGGCTTTTGCCCGTGCCTTCTGGGGCCCAGAAGGTGCCCCGGGGATGCTGGCTGTGGCTACTGTCCTCTTCCCCC
>NW_008620308.1:0-269 GCF_000691845.1 Merops nubicus | reverse complement strand
CCGCCGCTCACCCAAAATTGGCCATGCAGGAGCCACTGGGCCAGACGAGGAGGAGCGAGGTGCTGCCCTCAGCGCTGCCATCCTCCTCTTCCTCCTCCTGCCCCGGGGCCTCCTTGCCGCTGCTCAGCACCCACAGCTGGTCCAGGGCCAGGCGGAGCTGTGGGCGCAGGGTGGTGCCATGTCTGCCGAGAGGAGAGGGAGGCAGTGAGCTGGAGGTGCATCCTGGGGCTGCCCGCAGGCAGAGCCCCGTCCCTCACCTGCCCGTGGGC
>NW_008620307.1:0-1344 GCF_000691845.1 Merops nubicus | reverse complement strand
CTCGGGAAGGTCAGAGCGTTCCTGCAGCCCCGAGGCTTTGGCAGGGACGTGCAACAGGCTGCGTGGGGCTGGAGCAGGGGCGGAAAAGGGGGAAGAAGGAGAAGAAAACTCCCAGGATGGAGAAGAGCCTGGAGTGGCCCGGCACCCCCACTGTGGCCGGGAGCCACTCAACCCGTGGCCAAGAAACAGCACAAGCTGGAACGTGGGAAAGGTTGGACCAGGTGATCCCTGAGGTCCCTTCCAACTTATTGTTTGATGGTTCTGTGTGCATGTTGGTGGCCAAGGATGCAGAGAGAAGTCTTCACTCACCTGAGAGGTGCCAGGGGCTCCGGGGGTACACAGGGGTAAAGGAAAATTCTGCAGAAGGGGGAAAAAAATACTTCCCTGGCACTCCTGCATCCCACTGAGTGTGCCATACTGATCTCTCTGGGCTGGCAAAGAGTGGCTGGGGCACGTCCTGCCACCAGGAGATCCCTCACCCCTTCAGGGAGGAAAGGTCTGGGCAAAAGGACTGGGAGCTTATGGGAAAGGGTTGCCCCAGGATCTGAGAGGTGCCCGGGCTGCTCCTGGGAAGGAGTTTCCAAAAGCCCACCATTGGCAGGAGGGGAAGTAAAGGCAGCAGTATGGAGGAATTGCAAATGGGTTGATAGAAAGAGTTCCAGAAGGCAGCAGCTGGAGGACAGCAGCGGGTCTGAAGTGCACAGAACTGATAAGAAGAGATAAACCAGGTCAAAATCCGGCAGGGCGAAACCAGCCAGAGCTCCAGGCCAGCAGGGATGCTGGCGGCAGAGCCGAGCTCCCAGGAGATGTTAATAGGGCAGCTAACGCCGCTGAAGGAAAGGCAGAAGTGTTCAATAAACATTTCTGTTCCCTATTTGGCAAGAAGGAGGAAGATGCATTTGCATCACATGAGGATGAAGTACTTTCCAGTCCATTAGTAACCAAGGAAGGCACAAGACAACGTCTACCACAGATAAACAACTGCACAAGTGGCCAAGGAGACCCTTGGGCAGCATTTTTCATTCCATACCACTGCAGCAGTCCCGGGGAGAGGCCAGGATTTGGCCCTGCCAGTGGAGGGGGCACTTGCAGGACAGGGGTGATGGGAGGCCCTGGGGTGATGCTGGAAGCAGGTGAATTCCCCAAGGAGGGGTGACCCGCAGGCTGCTGCAGGGCTGTCCCCTCTCCCTTGTGCATGCTCAGGACAATTCTCCAGGTGCTTCCTCACCCACTCCCGTGGTCGCTGAGGGGCTGAGCCCCACGCGAGGGGAGGGAGGCTGGGCCTCGCCGATCTGCCCGGCGGGGGGTGTGCCAGCAGCATCTCAAAGCCTGGCAGCCGGGCTG
>NW_008620306.1:7094-7802 GCF_000691845.1 Merops nubicus | reverse complement strand
GGAACGCGTGGCTCGCCGGGCTGAGATGGTCCTGGAGGAAATTCCCAAGGGAAACGCTTCTCTGTTGCTCAGAGGCACGGCAGTGAGGGATGAGGGAACCTACTCGTGCTCGGTGTCAGCGGCTTTTCTCACTGTGGAGCAGACGATCCAGCTGCACATAGAAGGTAACAGCATGGCTTGGGATCTTATTTTTTGTAAGGCTGACAGGAAGGGCTCAGACACATAGCAGATAAAACTGTGCTTGGTTTTGTTGGATGATGGAGACAGAATCTGTGAGCTGTGAGACTTAGCAGTGTCATTTTCACTCACCAGAAAAACCCACAGTGACCCTCAACGTGAACTCCCTGTCGCTGGTGGAGGGAGAGCAGCACAAGCTGGTCTGTGATATCAGGCACTACTACCCACACAACATCCAGGTTCAGTGGCTCCGTGAGCCAAAGGACTCCAGGAAGGTCCCTGACATCATGAAGAATGTTGTCTCAAGCAGCATCCGGCAGAGCAGCAATGGCACCTACAGCTCATCCAGATACTTCTTCCTCACAGCGTCCCTGGAGGACGATGGCCACAAGTACACATGCTGGGTAGACCACCCGAGCCTGCAGACCCCCATCAGGAGGAGCGTGACTGTGGAGGTGAAAGGTACACTGCCCGCTTGGGGACATTGTCCCCTGTGCCCTTGATCCCATGGGATTGCTGGGGACAACTTCC
>NW_008620306.1:4436-7063 GCF_000691845.1 Merops nubicus | reverse complement strand
TCATTCCCCTTTCTCAGTCTTCCCTTGCACTACTCTTCTCATAAAAAAAAAAAAAAATCCAACAAATTATTCTTTCTTCATTAGACTTTCTGCCATCTTGATGAAAAACACAAAATTGAGTCCATGACTCAAAATTAAATCAACGAGACAGACCACTTTTTTTTCCTTTTTTTTTAATTTCCCCCCCAAAAAAATGTCCATTTATCAGGGAAGTCAGTTCCTGGCCAGTTCGGGCCCATAATTAACAGTCTTTTACACAAGCAAGAGCTGGGTCTCTTTCGAGGGATCTACCAGGTGCCCTTAGCAAAACAGGAAGAACTCTCTCAGCAAAAATATTTGAGATGTGAGGGAGTTTTTGTCTTGGGCAAGATAAGATATGCTCTTTGCAGGGAGGACTGAACAAGGACATAGTTTCATTCCAAATATCGGTAGAAACCTTGTACCAGGGTATTTGGAATGAATCTAAATTTGGCCTAAATCCAAATTTGGCCTTTAATCCAGTGGGATCAGTGGACTCCAATGAAATGTCTTGCAGCCCCGTTGTGGCAGCAGGATGACCTCCTGCCTGCGGGGTCTTGTTGCTGCCCTGACCCCTGTGCTCCTGTCCACAACCCCATCCCCGTCCCCGCGTGCGGTGGCAGCGTGGCCACGCTCGGGCGGCACAGCCACCGCCTGTCTCTGCCATTGGTCTTTCTCTTGTCCGTGGGCAGAAGCTGCCTCCGTGGCCTGGGTGCTGCTCCTCCTCAGCCTCACCGTGGGCCTTCTGGGTGCCTTTTGGTACCATCAGAAAGGTAAATTTGCCTCCAGGCTACCCTGCAGGGAGGGAAGGGCTCTGCTGTGCCAGCGTCCCCACAGTGGGTGCCCGAGGCCCTCCCCAGTGCCTGTGCCACTCAGCTGGGTTACCCGTGCTGGGAGGTGCTTTGTCTCCTTTTACTCACAATCTCTTTTTTTCCCCTCCTCCCCTGCCCTAGTGAGGTGCACTGCTAAGGTAGGTGTGGTTTCTGGTTTACATTTTGCACCTGAGACACATTTGGTACTTTACCCTTCACTAATTCATCGCTGCTTTACCCTCCAGCCCAAGCCCTACTAGAGATGAGACCGCCGGTACCAGCCAGGTAAGGAGCAGAGCTCCTCTAAAGAGCAGACAAAAAATGCTGGGTGCCAGTCTGGGAGGAGGGTGGCAAAGGGCACCAAGAAAGGCTTGTGTGTGCCAGGGCACCGTGGAGGCAGTGCTGGTCAGATGGCACAGCCCGCTGAGAGGTGATGGCAGCAGAGGTGGGCAGCCCAGAGCATGACAGAGCCTCCAAGGGCTGCATGTCATCACTGCTTCCGTGCCTCATCAGAGCTGTGACACTCCTGCAAAGCATCCCGGGGCCAGTGGGAGGAGGACAACTGGGACATGGTTTGTTCTGGCATCTGTGGTTACCACAGCAGTGGGACGGGGGCTCTCAGATGTGACAGACATGTACAGCAGGGAAGAGACGGCCGCACACCGAGACAACCTTCAGGCTGCACTGCGGGGCGCGAGGAGCGCTTCCCCCGCGTCCTTGTGCCTCCCGTCCTGCCTCAGGCTTTTCCTCTTCTGAAACTCCTTTTATTTTGGTGATCATTGCACCTGGCTTGAGCACAAAGTGTTGTCATGGGCATATCTCAAGAGCAGTGTCTGGAGGTAGCCAGCGAAGGCTTTGTGCTAGGCACGGCGTGCTGTCCTTGGCCAAAAATAGGCCGAGTGGAGGAGGGGACGTGTCTCCATCTGACACACGGGAAATGTCGAAGGTTGCGCGGTGCCGGGAGGGCTCAAGTCCCCTCCTGGCTGTGGAGCACAGTGGGGGTGCAGAGCCCCCCGAGACCCTGGGCTGTCTGCTCTGGAGGGGGAGACGTGGTTCTCCATGGTTGGTGTGGCTGGTCTAGGCTGCCTCTGATGGCTCACCCAAAGTCTTTTCTTCTCCCTCTTTATGCAGGCAAGTCTGGCGCTTCACCAAGGAGAAAGCCACAAAAAGACAAATGTGTTTATCCTGATTGGTTGAAAAATTTAAGTGGTACACTTCCAGAACAGTGCCAAAAGCCACACAACTTATTTGCCTACCAAATTCCAGCACTGGTCGGTCGCTAGCTGTGTGTGCACGCACCAGACTGATGCGCTGGCTGTTCCCAGCCCTCTGTGAGGTGCTCACGGTTGTTTCAGTGGGTTTTGCTGTTCTCAGGAAACTGGAATGTGGCCACAGCCAAAGGAAAGAGGTGGCTTCATCTTGGGCTGGCCTCTTAATTTTAGCCCGGGATGGGATTTAGTGACACAGACTCGGTCAGGCTCGTCACCCTCTGGACAAGGGGAGAACATGGGTTTGGTAACCAAGAATGTCTTCTACACCAATAAAGATTCATTAAGAGAAATGGAACTTTTTAGAGTTTGTTTTATTCTTCATCTGTCATTCCTGACAGGAGCTGGTGGCCCTGGCAGACACGTCTCCACAGCTCACGCTTTGCTCTAGGCAGGAGTGTGCAATGCGGAGCTGAGGCTGCGGTCTGAAGGAGGCTGGAGTGACCTCCCCAAGTGCTGGCAGCAGCTCAGGCGCTGCCCAGACCCTTCTACCCAGCCGTTTGCAATTGGCTTTGCTGTGCCTCGGAGA
>NW_008620306.1:2371-4327 GCF_000691845.1 Merops nubicus | reverse complement strand
CGGCCCCCCCTCGCCCCCCCCAGCGGGGGCTCCCATCGGTCCTGCCGGAGCATCCCCCGGGGTGTCTGGCCGGGACTGCCGCAGGCTCTGCGGGTATCAGGCACTGAGCTGGGCTGCTGCACTGCAGAGGGAGAACAAAATGCTCCTCGGGGTGAAATATTTTTCCTGGCAAAGACAAGTATTTTATTCTCACATGTAGAAATTAATGGGTTCATTCCCCTCGCCACAAAATGTTAAAAAACTAACACTGGCTAATAGCTTTGTGCTTCATTCAGCGTGAGCCGTGGGGAGAGTGCGGCAGACACGCCGTCTCCAAACAATAACAGCTTTTCTCTTAGCATCCTGGGAGGAAGAGCTCTGGGAAATTAGGGGGATTTGAAAGGAGCCTGAGGAGCTGGAGAGAGAAAATCCAATTTCATAGTTAGCTCACGGAGACGTCCAAAGGCAGCCAAGATGCTGCAGACTGACGACTCAAGGTAAGATGAGCTAGTTTAGACAAACTGAATAGCTGCCTGTTTATTTTCTTTACCGCATGTGGGCTGGCTGCTGGCAGAGGCTGGTTTATATTGAGCTTTATGGGGCACTAATTCCAGTTCAAACAGACAGTCCACTTGATTAAATCTCTGTGCATTTGCAGAAGAGAAGCCGGGTCCTCCTCTGTCAATCTGGTCCCAGTGCTACAAACACCAGCAGAGATGTCCTGATTTACACCTTCCTGCACTCCGGAGCTCCGCTGCTCCAGTTTGTGAGTTTAGGTGAGCTCACCCAGATTCACACCAGTAACAGCTCAGCCCCAGTCTAGGCCATCACGTGGTTTATACAGGGATGTAAAGAAGAATGGAGTCTATCCCAAACAGCTGAGGCACTTTATGGACATACACAATGTAGTACACATATGGACACAAAATATGTTATTTATTGTGAATTTTGCAAAGACACAGTTAAGCGACAAAATATACATTTGTGAACCTTTAGTTTTATACATAACAAATACAATCTGCTACTATAGCAATAAATTAAATGTACATTATTTACAACAGACATAGGCCACCAGGAACTACAAAGCACCGCCTCTACATAAAAAATAAACTTTGTCAGATACATTTCTTCAAGATTTATTTTCACTCTATAAACTCTCTTCACATTCTAATGATATAAATTCAGCATTTCCCTTTGCAGGATATACACAGTGCTACATTCAGTAAAACATAACGAAAGCATGCTCTAGGGCTGGGGATGACAGGCTCCTTGCCAGCTCCAGTGGAACAGAAGTTGGAATATCATCAGAGTGAGGTGAGTGCAAGGTGCAATCTGCAGAGGTGCTGAGCTCTGACCAGCATTGGTTTTAAAAGCAGTTATCAGTGCTAAACACCTCTTGCAGCCAAGCCAAAGACGGCCAAGAAACCTCAGCCAGGGTTAAAAGCCTCTTCGTGCCAGTGACATATCCTGGCCCCTTCACCTGCCATTCCTGAGACCCTCAAAACTCTGGAAACAAGCTGAGTTTGTGCTTAGGATCCCCCTTTTTTTGCTCAGAAAAAAAAAAAAAGCACTTTCATGTTGTGCTTAAGTGTAATCCTGTGCTTGACTGGGTGGGACTTGAGAGGATGCGAGTACATGCTAAGTGCTTTCCTGAAGAAGAGCCCAGACGGAGCAGCAGCAGCTCGGTGCCAGCTGGGTGCCAGCTCTGGGCAGTGGCACAGCTCTGCCCGGGGCTGCCAGCGCCGGAGCCGCCGGGAGCGGCTCGCCTCTGGTGCCAGCACTGGAGCCCGTGGCCCCCGCGCAGGGACCGGGGCCTGCCCTGCCTCTCACCACGGTCATGAACTGGTCCCAGCCAAGCGGCAGGCAGGAGCAGGGGGGGGGCTGAGAGCCCAGAGAGAAGGGGAGCGACCCCCCAGGACAGGAGAGAGCCCCCGGCACAGCGGGGGCTGCCCCAACCCCGCCAGCCGCGGCCTCGAG
>NW_008620306.1:0-2297 GCF_000691845.1 Merops nubicus | reverse complement strand
GAGCCCCTTCTGCTCCCTGGGCAAAGTCACTTCCGAGGCTGCTGGAAGTTATGGGCACGGGCATCAGCAAGGAATGTGCACTGCCCAGAGTTCTAGTGTCAGTTACGGTTCCTTTCTTCTCTATGCATACCTAGATCTCTCTCTATACGTATACATACGTGTGCATCGCTTATAAGCACAAAACATTTTGCAGCCTCTACAGAGGAACACCTTCCCCCACTGCTGGAAGTGCAGATGCCTCTGGAGTGTACAGAACTGCTGGGCAGTGCCAGCTCTGCCGGGGGACAACCGGGACAGCCGCGGGCTGGAAGGAGCACGTCACACCCCCCCTACTGCAAAGCAGTGCTGGGAGGCAGGAACCACACCAGAACCTGGCAGGACGGGAGCTTTAACAGCCCGATTGCTGTTAAGGATGTTGCAGGAGGTTCTTTCTTCCCAGCACATCATGAGGAGTGCTGTTGAAGATGTCCCCAAGCACCCAGGAGCCGCTGGCAAACCTTGTGCCAGCCCTCAGTTCCCATCCCCGCTGCCACCCGAGCAGGCTGGCACAGGGAAAGACAAGTCCAACACACCGTGTCTCTCTCCCTGAAGCTTCACAGTGCCCTGCCTGCCTGCTAAACCCATCTAAATAATAATTCTACAAATCAATATAGGTCAAAAAGGAAAGTCACAGTTTAAAGTAAAAGAAAAAAACAACCAAAAATGAAGAACCCAGCTGACAGTAGCCACTGCATCTTCTGCTGAAAGATCTCACGGAGATCAACACCCACGCAAATGACGACGTCTACAGAATCAAGCAGCTTCTCAGGGAAAGACAGACAAGAGCAGACCCTCACAGCAAGGCGTCGCACCAGTCGGCACAGGAAAACCAGACCAAAAGCTTCTACAGAGAACTGGGGATGGGTTTGAAAGTTCTACTGAAGCATCATCAGATAGAAGTGCTGAACAGCAAAATATGTGGAACCTGAGACATCTAGAGCTAGCTACGGACTGGGCTACGCACACCGTGCTCCCCCTCTTCCAGAGAAAACCTCAAACTATTTAAATGCAACCCACTGACGGCAGGAAGGAGTGTCCCCACTTGTGGTTAATGGTATTTACTGGTCCTGCAGAGCGCACTTAGTGCCTGCGAGACTGTTCTCCACTTTTCTACAATGCATTTTTCCTCCTTTCATCTGATTTCATCTAACCCATGAGGATTCCAGTCTTCTTTCCAAGCAGATAGGCACGCACCCACGTGAACAGAATACTCAGGGTGTCAGACAGAGTCCCACCTAGTGGGCCTGTTCAGCTTTGCTCTGTGCCAGGGGAGGTGATGGGCAGGAGAGAGGGTGATGCTTTGCTTCTAAAATCACCTGCCCCACAGAGAGATGCATCCCGGGGAGCACCACAGCCCCTGCCTGGGGCTGCTTCTTGGTGTGCACTTGTGCATGTGCCTCCTCAAATGGGCTGTCAGACACTTCTGTGCCCCTTGGAGCTCCAGCTGTGTGAAGGTAACTTTGGCACTCAAAGTTCAGTTTTCATTAGGAGTCACAAACTCAAAGAATTGTGTTCCCTTGGGACTGAGAACCTGATCTCATGGGGTTTTTGCAAAGGTCACAGATGGAGGTAAGGGGGAGGGAGCATCTCTGCGGCACTGCAGCGTCTGTCAAAAAACTCATATGGGCAATCCATGAGAAATGTGAGATTCATGAACAGACCAGTGAACTTGAGATGAAGTTCAATACAAGAGCACAAGGGCTTCTTGGCATGTTGAGAGAGGTATTTTTTGGAAAACGGTATTACAGGGAAGTCACCTTGCAAAATTCCTAATCCTCCTCTTTCAGAACACACAAAAGCACATTCAAAAGCAGCGGGACAGATTCTGCAAGGGGTGGAGCAGCCTAATGCCACCCACATCACTGGAGGTTTATGCACTGCTTGCCCGGCGATCCAACCCCCAGGGTAAAGCAGAGCCCACCAGTTAAATTCACTCTGAGCACCAGCTCTGGTATGTAGATACATGACAGCTCTAGCTTTGGTTAATCATTTCCAGGCCTGTGCTCAGAGTAGGGAAAAGCAGGGGGGCTGCATAAACCATTTCTGAGGCTGCCGAGGGAGGACGTGCCAGCCCCGCTGCCCCTCCCTGAACACTGTGCCATGGGGGAGCAGGCTGGAGGGGAGCGGCAGAGGGGCTGCGGGCAAGCTGCAGCCCCCTGCCCCAGGAAGGGCCACCCGGGCAGTGCCCAGGGGGAGATTTCGCCCCGTTGTCTCCAAATGGAGAAGAGCGACAGCAAACAACGGGCCCAAACACACAC
>NW_008620305.1:0-560 GCF_000691845.1 Merops nubicus | reverse complement strand
CTTTGTCAGATGGCAAGTTTTGCTATACGTCTCGTCCGGGATACAAGAGGAAACCGTGGGCGCGGAACATGCCCGGGACGGGGAAAGGCCCCCTCCGTCCAGTCGTTTTTAAAAGTGCTTCTCTCTGCTAAATAAAGTTCCTGCAAAACACTCCCGTCCTCTCCCCGCCGTCCCTCCTCTCCCGATGACTTCAGTGCGGTGCGGAGCGCGGCTCGGGCCCCGGGGGGGCGTCCACTCTTGCCTTCTCCTATTTAGTTATTGATTACTTAATTATTAATTTATAGGTATTTCTTTGCTGCCTGCTAGCAGCAGCCCTCCCCGGGCTGCTCGCACCTGGTGTGTACGCGAGGTTGTTCGAGTTTCACCCTCCAGCATACTCGCAGCTCCCGAAGCCCTTCTGGGCTCCTATTTAGTTATTGATTACTTAATTATTAATTTATAGGTATTTCTTTGCTGCCTGCTAGCAGCAGCCCTCCCCGGGCTGCTCGCACCTGGTGTGTACGCGAGGTTGTTCGAGTTTCACCCTCCAGCATACTCGCAGCTCCCGAAGCCCTTCTGGG
>NW_008620304.1:10141-20041 GCF_000691845.1 Merops nubicus | reverse complement strand
CAGCCGCCCGCGCAGCAGGACCTGAGGGCGGTTTGCCCGGGCCCAGCTCTACCCTGGCTGCCGGGACGCTCCCTGGCGCAGCAGGAAGATGCCGCCGGCTCCTTGCTCCCTGCAGCCCTCCGGCAACAGCCTGGAACGTGTGGCACCATTGCTCACCCACAAAAGCTTTTTTCAAATCAAATAATGACACAACTTACACAGCTATAAGTCAGCTAGCTCAGAGCAATCCTGACAAGTTTTTCCTGTATCTTCTGTTGCTTCTCTTTGTGCTCAGAGACAGAAACGTTGTGTTTCTGGAGCCTTTAAAATGAATACTTACTCAACCATGCCCCATATATGTATACACATTTTAAAAATAAATATATAAAAACATAAATCCCTCCAACATCTTGAATCCTAGATGAAGAAAGCATTAACTGGAAGAGTTCACTAGACTAAATGACCAAACCAAGACATTCTCATTCCCCTCCTTCCAGATACACTACTCACAGTCAGGAAAAACATACCACAGCTCAGTGCTTCTGCTTCCCCAGGCTCTTGCTTTCTCTTACAGAAAATCCTCCAGCTGGCCCTGGTTTGTTCCGTGGTGCATTTTACATTCAGCTTCTTTGCATCAATTGAATTCAGGTGCATGCAGGCATTTGGTACCTGCACCTTGGTGTTGCTCCTGGTGAGATTTCCTTATTTTCTTCATTGTCTGGGTTTCCTTCTAACAAATCCTGAACAACCAAATTAGAAGGACAAAAAACCAAAAGAGTAATTCTTTCAACTATTTTCTGCCTTTCTGCAATACACACATTCTTTAAAGAAATGTGAGAAACCAACCACCAAAGGACTCTGTGTCTCCCAATATGGATCAACAAAGTCCTGCCTTTTGTGTTGAATGGTTTGCACAAATAACTGCTGCAGTTTTCTCCTTAACAGGAGGACACAAAGAACATTACTGTCATAAATGACTATTCCATCCATACAGTCAGTGCTGGCTGCCTCCCTACATCTCTAGAACAAGCCCAGAGAGCCCCTGAGCTGCTAGTGAGTGGCACTGGCACTGTACTCTGGAGGTTAGGAGGACAGGCAGAGCCTGGGTGATCAGCTTTTCAGGCACAGATCATTTTTACTAACCCAGTACTGAATGACTGTCATGTCCCAGGGGGAGCTCCTGACCCTCCTGCACCCAGCCCTCCCACGCACATCTGCTGCAGGGAGCAAGAAGTGCTTATCCAGGAAATCTGGTCCCCATGTACCACCTCAGCAAGGTGATGGCAGCTCCTCCAGAAAAGTCTCAGGGAGAAAGAAAATGCATCTTAATTACTTAAAGTAACCTATTCACATATACTGAATTTTGAGGGGCAAAGCTCCATGGGTCCTCCTCATTCAGCTAGTCCTTGTGTGCCATGTGGGGACTACAGGAAATCCTGGATCATGTGTATGTCATAGCAAGCCACTATAAACTGGCTAGTGCGAAGAGGAAAACCCAACCCAAAGGCCAGCTGCTGGGATAGCTGGAAGGGGTGAATCACTCTTGTTTCAGAAGCTGTATCCTTCGCCTGGAGCTAAAAAGCAAAACAGGGAGTAAGGTTCAAGGTACACTTGCTAGGAAGAATATCCTTGGGGTTCTGTTTGTTTATTTTGTTGTGGGTTTTTAAATGACTGACAGCTATTACCACTGTCAATGAGAATCTGCGACAATACATAGAATGTAATTCTTTTGCTCTGAGAATACGGGGCAGCATTTTCACCAAACAAGAATGGATGTGTTGGGTTGTTTTAATTTCTGGTATAGCTGGGCATGTCTTATCTCTAGCTTTTGAAAATGAAAATGCATAGTGAAGATGGCCAATTGTCTTATCAGATAATCACACACCACTTTCACCATAGGATAGGAACTGTTGGCAAGATGTGGTCTCAGTACAGAGAAACTTGGTGTTGCCAGCTGAATAGATCTGTCACATTTCTTTCTGCAAATGTTATGTCTACTACAACTACAAATAGCATAGCTGACTGAAAAAACTTAAAAAGTATTTTCTCTCAAGGCTGTTTGCCTTGTGAATCTGACAGCACTCTTTGTCAGAGTCATGTTTCAGGCCCAAAGGGCCAGCACTTCCCCAACCTTCACATCTGTGCTCATCATTAATCACAGCAGAGCCTAAACAGACTTTGCAACAGCTCATATGGGACAGAGAAGGCAGTCTTGTTTGGTGTCTTTTAACTACAAGGCAGTAGGAATAAGATAACTTTATAGAAGAATATTGCCCTTCAAACACTGAAGTGTGCTCTTTAATGGCTGTTGGCTAAGTCTTGCCCCTACAGAGACTGAAAGCATTTCACACTGCCAGAACCTTCCTTCCACAAATAGTCACACTGATTTCATGTACTTCTTTAGGATCAGGTCTTAGATGACGCTATTTTTAACTACATGAAGAACAAGCAATTCTAAAACACCTTAACACTCCAGCTGACTCTCTCTATATATTTTAAAGCTATTCTAATATGTACATAATTAATGTGTATATTACCCAGCAAAGAGTAAACAGCAAGTGGTGCTGCAGTAAGTCTCATGTCATTAATTTCCTTACTGTCCAGAAATATGCTACTGTAAATTAACCAGTACATTATGGTGTGTTATAAATAATTAAAACTAAAACTACAATTGACAAAATGAATGAAGCAAGAACATTCTGTAACACGGTGTTCTTACCCTACTTAATAATTTCCTAATTTGAGTAAAACACTAAATTTTAATCTGTTTAAGCACAGGAAGGAATTTGTCAGTATAATTTATTGATTAGGAAAGCACCTTGGTCATAAAAGAATTAAAACATAAGCCACTCTCAGATAAAACATCAATCCATACAAAATAAAGCAGTCCTTTGTCATCTTTCACAGGACTCCAAGGTAAAGCCCAAGGGAGTATATTGCATAAACGATGACCCACCCAGGACAAAGCTCTGCTGCTGACTGTGGGACATTGAGACCAAAGAAAAAGCTCACTCTACCTGATCTTAAGAGGATGAGGGAAGGAGATGGGCTTCTCCAGTCATCCCAGTTGACACCACTTGATGCTTGAGGTGAATAAGAATGACCCAGACTCTTCCACAGCATTATCTGCTTTACAGCATTGCAGGCAAGGCTGATAGCTGAGTGCAGTCAGGAGAAACGTGTTCTGCTTTGGCACGTGAATGTAGAATAGTTCAGCTTTTGAGACAAACAGGTAAACAGCACATAAGTAATATCACTGTATCTTTTAGATGGGTTTTTAAAGCAGACCAAAGATGCTTTTATGCAACTTCTTAAAACTCTGCATGCTCCATTACTTCAACCAATAGGAAGTGCCAAATTGTTTTTGCAGAGGTTTTCTATTTTTTAAAAAAATTTTTACTCTTTAGTTTCACTGAAATAGCAGGTTTCTTTTTTTAGATAGACATAAAAGGGGCTGATAAAAGCCTGCTGCTTCATTATCACCAGGTGAGTTCCGTATTCTGCTCCTTCACGCCTCTCAGCTTCCTGCGCTGTCTTCTGCATTTTTTTTTTTTTCATTTGTTACTATTTATTTATAGGACAAAAAGCTTTATCAGTTAATCTACTGTTTATGCTGTCTGAGTGAGCCCTGACCTCCACTGGAATAGAGAACAAACCCTACTGACAAGTTAGGTCCAGACCCTGCACTGCTTCCTTGCAGTAGAGCACCATGGAGGTGAGAGTCATTGCCCACCTTCCCCGTCCAAAGCAGCAGGTGAGATGCTGAGAGACAGCATCTCCAGGATGAACCTGGGGGATTCCAGGAGACAGAATTCCCCATGTAGGGAAGGCTTTGACTCTGGTTCTGTAGCCTCCAAGAAGGTTCCTACATCTCTGGAGTCCACCACAGCATGGAAGTGTCTATACTGGCCCCCATCACTGTGAAAGGATAAAAAGCTTTAAATATCCGCACAGCCTTGACTTGTGCAGTTACCTTGGAACTGATGGAAATCACACAGGACAGGAATCCTCCTGCTTCACAGTGTAAGGCAGCTTCCACCCATTGGAGTGGGGACATGGACAGTAAGTGAGAATGGCCCAGGGGAAAAGCTCATTTGTAACTGCCCTCTGATGGTGGGAGAAAGGATCCTCCACCCATCTGCTACTGCCTACACTCCCTGTGGCACCCATACGTGGAGGCTGAGCAGAGGACCTGACAGGCTGTTCTGGTACAAAACATTCCACAGGCTACCCCAGGGAGTCTCTGGATCACGTGAGGAGACTCAACAGGCTGGGAGAGAACTGGATGCTCCCACAGGGATACACTTCCATAGGAGATCCTGACTTCTGGACAAAGCCTCGGAGCTGAAAGTAGAAGCCTGTAATACCATCCTGCCATGGATGAGGACACTGGTGGGTTTGCACCGAGTATAAGCAAGGACAGTTTATAATTCTCACTTTTTTTATAATAATGATGGATTAATTCTATCTTTGCTAATCCACTGGGACAGAATAGCTGACATAAGGATGTCCAAGCTGCAGTGGGTGCTCACAGCTGTACGAGCCAGAGATTGCTAAACACGCAGTTAACTCCCACAGACCAACTATTGCTTTCTTTTTTTATAACCATTTCTTTAGGCAAGTCTTCCCTGCTATTTTAAAAATTCATTTTAATCAATTTAAAATTAATAAAGAAACAGCGAAATCCTCAGGGCCTGAAAGCTCCAATCCCCACCACGCTGGGTTTGATGAGTCAGCTGCAGCACTGCCTGCCGAGGGCTGCCTCTGCGCTCAACTAGGTCACTCGGTTTGCTGTTGGAGAGGAACCGTCCTCACCACCGGGCCCGCCCACCCCCAGATGGCCAAGCCCGGCCGCGCTCCGAGGGCACGACCGCTGGCCACGCCTCGCTGTCCCCAGGCGCTGTGGCTCTGCCCTGGGCGTTTGCCAGGCACGAGCATGACCGAGCCTCTCCAGGAAGAGGGAAAGGACGGTGGCCGCCAGGAGCAGGGCATGATGATGCGCAGGGTCCCGCCACGCTCCCGCCACACCGCGCAGCGTCTCCTCAGGGTGACACTGTACACTCGCCCCAGTTACCAACCCATGTTCTGCTCAGGCCAGGACTGGAAACCAGCAATCCTGAGTGCCCATCCTCTGGCCCATGCCTCCACCCAAAGCCAAGGCTCCTGCCCAGGCCCAGCTCCACGCTCCCTCGGCGCCGCAGAGCCGCAGCGCTCCCTTGCTCATCTCCAGGGCTAATTGCTGGGCCACAGTCCTAACAGGCAGCTCCTGCGGCAGCGCTCTAGGGGATTACAGTTGAGTCTCCACTTCCCACACTGATGCAGCACGTGAGGAAAAGCAGTTCCTACCTTGTGTGCCCAGAGCGCGTGAGCCGTGCCAGATGGTCACTGGTGTGTCTGTGGGCCAGGGCAGCGGCTGCATGCCCGCACCCCGGGCAGCAATGGAGCAGACAGCAATGGGAGGCTGGTGCTGGTGAGCTGTAGACAAGAAGAAATGCTCTGCTCTGCTCCCCATGCCCAGTGCCAGGGGATGAGGGAGGCTGAGGAACTCTTGCAGTGCTCTTGCACCATGGAAGTTCCTGGTGTAGCAGGGGAGCAAGAACAGGAATAACGGAAGGGCAGAAGCCTAGGACATCCCTGCCTTTGGTCCTCGGTGCCTGCTGAGCAGGCTTCCCCAGCACATCTCTTCTTGCGGACACCAAGGAAGGGCACAGGGATCCCCGGTGCCAAGGGCTGTTCTCTGAAGGTGCATGATGGGAATGCTGTTCCCCTGCGCTGGGAGACAGAAGTCAGGAAAATTTTGTGACAGCCCTTTCAGCGCAGCCAGGCTCTGCTGGAAGCAAAACGGCTGCCCATCAGCTGGCAGCTACACTGAAAACCAGATCTGAATCTTACAACACTTATCTGAAAACATTGGTGATACACTTTGGGGGAAAAAAGCATATAATGTCCTAAAACAGCCAGCACCACCTCTGCATCCCTGCCCAGCATCGCTCCAGCACAGAGAGGACTGGCCAGATGGAAAAGCAGAGAAGTCAGCTCGACTCCCCTCTCATTAGGAAAAACTCTCAAACGCCGCCCAAAATCTCCTCCCATGCTGCTTCATTTAATTCCTAGGTGCAGTTTGCCTAATGTCAGTTACTCCCCTCTGTGCTGGAGCACCAAGAGAATGAGCCACAGTGAGGGTGTCCCCTCAGCGAGCAGGGAACACGCAGTGCTCAGCTGCGCCATACAGCAGGAAACAAAACCGTCACAAAGAACTGCCTGCGCTTTCTCAAAAGCAGTTTCCTTTCCCCTACAAGCAGTGGCTCCAAACAACAAGATGCCTTGAGTAATTAATTGAATGTTCTTTGGCTAGAGCCTGTAAAAGGAGCTTAGACATATTAAACACGAAAGAAAGATCTATTGTCTGTAACTCGTTCTTTACTAACATGCAAAAGGTTTGGATGGGATCAATTTTAGAGCAAACTCTACAAGGGCCTTATGCTTAAGTTCTTCAATTTCAAAAGAAAGAACTGAATGGAGTCCAGAGCATCTGTGAGGGGCTGACCACAAAAAGCAAGGTTTGTGGTCAGTTTGTTTGCTTTTTTTAAGAGAATCAAATACTCTTTTTTGGCACTAACATGACAGAACTGTAAAGACTTAGCAGTAGCACTGCATTAGCCTCCAAGAATCACACAAAACAACTGCTCCCTTATCTCGATCAGCTGCTAGAGCAAGTGTTATAGCTGCCATTATGAGAGCTGAAAGTGGAAAAGAATTCCTCATTAACACACTGCAGGACACAGGATCTTCTCTGTAACAAGGGCCTGTGCAGTGTTTAGTGCTGGGACTACAGTATCTTTGCATCCTGACGCCCACTTGCCCAGCACAGTCTGCTATTACTTCGAAAAAAGTTACACTTTGGAAGTAAAGCAATCAAAACCTAGTCTATACATGGCTATTTTTAACTTGCAACAAGAAACAAAAGCGAATGTTCTACATTTATGATAAGGTAATCACAGCGACATGGAGCTCTCCTAGGTAGAAACACAACAGCTAGCTACATATGACTTGGATGCTCAATTGCATTTGGAATATATTGCAATAGCAGGCAGTTAATACTGGCACGTGGTCTGTGAAAAATGGCAAGAATATGAGAAAAATGTTGTAATTATTTAAATGGATTTGTTTTAATACCAGCAGAAAAAAAACTGCCTGAGTAAACCAGCACTTAGCCATTTATCTTTACAAATGGCCTTTAAAGAATAACACAGCTGCTGCTGTCCTGTGCCTCTGCCCTGAATCTGATATTATATTCACGTGGGAGCAGGCAAAAGCAGGAACACCAAGAGGCACCAGGAAAACCCTGGGAGACCTGCAGAGGCAGAGCTCACCAACTCCTGTCCCCTGAACCCCAGAGCCCAAGAAAACCCAAAGGGGACCTCCCACAACAGCTGTGTAATGCCTGATGAGATGACTGCCACAGACCTGAGATTCAGTATGCCAGCCAAAGATGCCTAGTCTGGCCAACAAACTGTTAAAAGCAGCCATGTTCTTCTACTAAGGAGAGAAAGCTTTGATGATGTGACCTTTCCCAGCCGTTGGTAACTGGCTCAGCACAAAAGGTCAGGCTGGGAGTGATCCACAACACAGGGCTTTCCATATTTCTGGCAGATGTCTCATGCCAGATATTCTGGAAACCAACTCAAGCACAAGTGGTATGTGACCTGGGAAGACACAGACACAAATCAGCTGCCACAGGGAGAAGAACAGTCAGAGGCTGGAGGACTAGGTTCAGTTCTGAGTCCAATTCCTGCTCTGGCAAACGTCCTTTCCTACACAGCCTTCAGAAGGGTCCAGTCACTTCATGGAACCAGAGCTCTAACACTCCTGTTTACCAGCTGCCTAAACTCACAAATGTCTGCGTTTCTGAAGTTACAGTCTCCAGAGGCACAGAAAAAGATCTTCTGAAGATACTGGGAAAACATCAGTCACTTAACTCTTAACTCAGACCAGCCTGGTGTCTATTTCATGCCTAAGCCTTTCTTATTCAAGAGCTGTTCTTGTCTCTTCCAGAGAGGAACAATGTGACAAAATTACTTCCTGCTCACCTATTAATATTCATCTGTGATAGAGACAAAATACTGGCTTGTGCCCTCATTTGCTCACTGAAGAGAAATAAAGATGAACCAAAATGCTTGAACATGTTTCTTTTTTAGATTAGTAAGTGGGGTTTTTGAATGATACTAGATGAGGCCCTGTTCCACTAGAAGGCTGTAGGGTGACTGAGACTCAGTGCAATGGCAAGTGATAGAATAAACCTGTAAAGTTTGTGTGAGAGATTTCAAAAAGTTTTCCTCAAATGTCACAAACTGAGTATCACAGGCATTCCAGAGATAAATAATGGAATTATTTAAAGAAACAAACAAAGCTTTCTTTACCTATCAAAAAGAAGGTGAGGAGAGAAGACAGTGATAATTTCTTATGTGTTCTTTGCAGGTGATGTCTAACTGCATACTGCAAACAATTGCACGGCTTGTGAGGTGTCCCCTGCACCTTCCCCATCCTGTTCATACACACCCTCTGGCCAAAGCACAGTCTCTGAAAATACAGGCCTGTAAGAAGATTGAAATTCAAGGTCAGATCTTGTAGTGAAGTAACAACAAAATATTCAGTGGTGTAACGATAGGGCCATTGTATCAGTTCCCAATTTCTGTTTTTTCCTAGTATTGAGATTGTCAGGGTTAAAATACAAACATCAAAGCAGTGTTGTTATCAAGGAACAGTTCTTTTACTTTCTTTTCTTGGCCAATTAACACAGCTTGCTACGAGGAAAAAAAAAAAAACAAACACCCTAGTAATACTCAAAGAGGAGCAATCTCAGCATTAGGTCATAAGCTCCTTTCTACAGTTTGAGTCGCCACAGTTACTACAGACCTAATTTTATGGAACCAGGAATAATTCGGAGATCAGGAGTGATATCATAAGGAGCCCTTCCAACCCGGACAGATTCTGATCTGTTTTGGCAGAGGACTTTGGAGCCCTAATGGCTCAATGGTTGGACTTGATGATCTTGGAGGTCCCTTCCAGCCTAGAGGATTCTATGATTCTATGATATGACATGATAAGATTCAGGCCCTGGGTGGCTACAGAACCCATCTCTGTTTGCTCTTTCCAATTTTCATTGCCAGTTATGTCTTCCTGCCAGTCGGCCACCCCAAAAGGAAGAATGCCACACAACTTTTTTTTAAGCAGTACTCATACAGTGCATTGTCCTCAAGCGTCTGATGTTTCCAGCGCAAAAACCATCTGCTACAGAAGGTAAATAAAACATTATAGGAATCAGATTTTATTAATTATTAATAATTAATAATTATCAGGAAGGCAGAGGTCCCCTCCCAGAGTATGCTAGCACATACTGCTCGAGACTTACTCCATCCAAAGCTGTAATATTACTCTGGGTTTACATCAAGAGCAGCAAGAACATGTTTCCTTCCTTGCTTGAATTAATTAGCCTGATCCCTGCAAATAGTAAGGATCCTTCTGAGGAGTTAAGTGATTTTCTTTCATCTCCCTTTGTGACCAGTTTGAGTTTATGATATTGCACATTCAGTAGCGCAACAGTGCAGTGGTCTTTAAAGGTGAAAAACCCTACTGAGAACCTCATTAATTACTCAAAAATATATCCTCAGCATGCTGCAGAAAACAAGACAGATTTCTGCCCCAATCAGCATCTACATTTCAAATATCTATAACTGTAGGTTTATTCTCTTCCACAAAAGGAAACATATGGATAAAGAAGAAATAGCATCACCTGGTTCTTCCAAACATGACAGACCCGTCTGTGGTAAGTCTCAGCTTGACCTATTGCTCTCCAGCAACTGGTTGTGCTTGAGCAAGTGCAATTAAGCAAGAAGGAACAAGGAGGCGATTTCAGCTCTG
>NW_008620304.1:344-10110 GCF_000691845.1 Merops nubicus | reverse complement strand
GGAATCACATTGGAACTGTATCTGCATTTTTGTATACCTATATTTAAAGGGCATGCTAAAGTTCAGCCATGCAGACAAACGCATGCATGTCAAGAATTTCTTAAAGCAAGGGCATAACCACACTTTGGGCAGTAATTAAATGCAGAAGAACAAACCAGTGCAAAACTTACATCTATATAAACATGGTCTTGCTGTCATATTCTGTGTAAACTAACCAGTCCACAGCCACCACAGTTTCCTTTGTGCTACATTCCCTGAACCTGCTTAGTTTACTTGCCAAGACGTTACCCAGACGTCAGGGATTACAGTTATTTATCTGAACATTTACATCTAATCTACAGCCTATGCTCTACATTCACAAAGGGGAAACTTCTAGATCTTTAGGTCAGAGGAAGCTTTGTGGCTAAATCCTACACCCATCTGTGAAAATGTAGCATATGCACCTTCTTTTCCACTGGCAAGGAAAAAAGAAGAGTTGCCCAGCCACATTAAGTGATACATAGGACAATGAGATAAAGCAATAAAGAGCATCTAGAAAAGAAATAAAAGACAGTTTATAAACTGTGCCTGTGCAGATTTTACACTTATTTCTCTAGATATGCTTTCTGTGTAACCATGGTGGTGCCAAAGGACAACTTGCCAGCTACATCTACCCATGGAAGGAAACGGTGTCCACATATGAAACAGCAGAGGAGCTAACTGCCAAATACAACAAATGCTCCAGCTCGCACTTGATCCTTTGTAACTTTGAGCTACTTTTGTAAAAACAAATGAAAGTGTGAAGAAATCATTACATTTAATCTTTTTAAGCCCTGTGTCAGTGACACCACCAGGAATTAGAACTTCTCATTGGTCTCCAGATGCATTTGAGGAAACAGGTATCAGCATATTCATTCCTACTACCTACTTCCATCTGCAAAGGGTGGCAAACTATTTCCCTTGAAATCAGCACTAGTGAACTTTCACAGTGTGAGTGCAACTGGTGACATCCTGTACAAACAAATTCTTAAAAGGTACTTAAGCACCAAAATTCCATTGATTCATATACAAATTATGCCTTTGAATACACTTAATCTGGTCACAAGTAGCTATTAAAATTTTGCCAGGTCAATGATGAAACACCTTCTGAAACTACTTTCCTCAACAGGGTCTTTTTCTGAAAGCTACTTGTGCTGTTTCTCTACCCAGTATGGCCAATGCTGTAACCAGATTGCCAGACGCAAGCCTTATTGTCTAAAATACTGCACATACTCTTCCTGAACAGTTTTGTACTGCAGTAGAAATCTTCCAGAAATAGGGGCTTTTTCTCATACTGGCAATACTGCATTCAAGCACATGCATTTTCTACCAAAGGTTTTTAATTCTGTGGTATATGCAGAGTCCCTCGATCCTGCTATGAAAGGTGAAAGACAGTGAAGGATTAGACCCTGAGAAGGCGATGGGCATGAGATATGCAGTCTTTCTCTTTATCACCTCCAGTGCTTTGAGCACATCATGCCTTGTGTTTTTTCCCAAGTCCATATCTCCTGGTTTACTGTATTAAACCTTCTAATAAAACAGCAGAGGGGCTGTGAAGAAGAACCCATTACAATTTTCTACTTCAGTGTCTGGACAGTGGTTTTGACTGAACTAGTGTCTTGCTGGTAAGAACACTCATGAACAAAACCAAATCTGCTGCCAGTTATTTCTGTGGAAGGCAGAGATGGTCTTCAATTTCTGGCATGTGATGTGCAGCATGTGAGATGGTGCTTGCTAAATGAAAAGTATTAAGCACTACAGTTTTGAAGCTGCTTTCTATCTGTTTCTATTTGTTCAATATTTTCAAGGCTAACACATGGAGAAAAAAATGCAGTGACTGATAACAGATGATTTGGAATTGTTGGGTAGCATGAAGTGAAAATGTAAATGCATTCTTGAATGTGCAGAGCAAAGACAAGGCTTGGTCACTCCCACCCCATCCTGAAACAAACAGGAACTTTGTTCAGAAAATGGCATTACCTTTCTTTAGCACAGCCCACTTATTAGCTTAACTATGCAGCACATCTTCAGCATATCTAACTTAGGCCAGCTTTTCCCATGAGCCTAGGAGTACATTAAAGAGTGCTAGTAAGAGTGATTATAGAGCACGACTAGATCAAGAAGATTCTGCTTCAATATTTTAATTTTCATTTAAATTAAATTTAAATTATCATTTACACCACTCTGCTAACAAAAGGGAAAAAGGGCACTGTAAATGTAGTAGCAGGCATACATATCTTCATTTATTCTTCCGTATTTTTAACTTGTGGTTAAACTTAACAGACTTCTAAGTGCAAGTAGATTAAAGCTCCATCTAGTGCCGGGGTCTTGGAAGTTACTGAAAGATTTGCAGCCCAAAAACACTAAATGCATTCACAAAACTATCAAGAAGCTGCAAGCCTAGCATCTAAGAGCAGTCCCACACAGATGAGAAGGGTGTTGGAATGACTCTTACAGTGTACAAAGGCTGAATTTCAAAGCTGCTGTATCTTGGACCACACAGAGAACATGGTGCTACCTGGCCAAGGACAAAGCACTTGGAATACAGCCGGCCAGAGCAGCAGGAGCACCAGCCTGTGGGGCCGTGCATGCACCCAGTACCTCTCTCCTCAGCGCTGCTCGGTGACCATTGGGCACCCAGCACCTCTCTCCTCAGCGCTGCTCAGTGACCACTGGGCACCCAGCACCTCTCTCCTCAGTGCTGCTCAGTGACCATTGGGCACCCAGCATCTTTCTCCTCCATGCTGCTCAGTGACCATCAGGTACCCAGCACCTCTCTCCTCAGCGCTGCTCGGTGACCACTGCTGCGGCGTGCTGACCTATGTGTCCTCTGGTCCAGGGAGCTGGGGCACAGGCAGGCAGAGAAGGAGAGAAGGAAGGCAGCACAGTACTCCCAAAGCCAGTTGCCAAGAGCTGGGGTGCTCTCAAAAGAAGTGGAAAATTTGCAACTTCTCAGGAAAAGAAGGGATTTGAATTCTGGGCTCCTCATTTCTTGCTGTGTGCTCTCGGAGGCTGGTGTGGGAAGGGCGGAGGCAGTCGGACTTGCACCAGAACCAGCTGCCCCTTCATTTTATGGGGGACCCTGGCACTGGTGCTTGCAAGCCATTCCCAAAGAGCAGCCTTGGATCATTCTCTCCAAGAAATCAAACTGGATGAGAGATGCCTCTGGCTGGCCATGCTGTGGGGCAGGAATCCTACCAAAAATTAAGACAAAAATATTCTGAATATTAAATATACATATATTGGCTCTTTGGTGAGCTGACCACAGGCAGGTTGACTGCTACTCATGACTAGAATTAAAATATTTAATGGCTGGAGAGAAATGTGGTACCAAATTAAAGAATGAATTAAAAAAAAAAACAAAAAAAAAAAAAAAAAAAAAAAAACAAAAAAAAAACCCCAACAAAATTCAAACCCCAAAGCCTAAAAATGTTTAGAAATTTCTGCTTCATTAAAAAAAAAAAAAAACCAAAAAAAAACCACCACAAAATTCAAACCCCAAAGCCTAAAAATGTTTAGACATTTCTGCTTCATTAAAAAAATAACACATATTTGTAATTTTACAGAGCATTATAAGGTTAGAACTGCATAATTTCTCTGGGAAATATGGCCTTTTTTTACTTCAGAATTATTTTTAAATGCATTTGCAGATAGTGAATGTTTTGTGTAGAAATTACATATGACAGCTAAATTTAGGTATCTCTGATCCAAAAATCCTTTGGGCTTTCAACAACTACCAGCAGCGTCAACAGAAAATTATTTGTGATCAGAGGAGGAAATAGCACCCCAACAAACCTATTTAGAGATACTGTCACTGAAAGCAAGCTTCCTGGAGGAAATAATGTACTGAACAAAGCTTTGGAGTTCCCTGGCTAAACCACGAGGTAGACTGAATAAGCAGCAGAAAGCAGTGCAGAAACAATCACCCAAAGAAACTGTGAGTTAGAAAAACAAAGGCCTGTCCATTCAGTAACCAGGACGTGACTGTGCATAGGCAGCCAAGAACTGGACACAGACTGTGACACACGTGGGACAGCCAGGACGGTGCTACCAACCTCGTGGAGAGAGATCTGGAGTTACTGCAGGGCACCTGGAACATGACGTCAGGAGAAGTTTGGGGGTTTTATCTCAATGTATGCCAGCATAGTGCAAACATGCAGAACACAGCGATTAAAAAAATTACATAGCAATCAGCTTTGATAGGGGGAAAAAAAAAAAAAAAAGAACAGACGAGGCCTGGGAAAAGTTCAGTGTTCTTTTTGATCTAACAATTTCTCAGTGCGGTCAGTGAAATTTGTGCAGAGATCAGAGGTACAGACTTCATGGAGTAAAACTGTTTGCCGCTCCTGTTTAACCACACTACACAAATACCTGTAAAAATGATTGTGTTGAGAGTCCACACTTGCTCTGCTTTGTTTTCCACCTTTCCGCTTTCTCTCCAACTTTGTGCTTCTCCAACTCCATTACAACATTTCTTAGCCTTAGTTTTCATTTCTCAGATTAACCAACCTTTCACCCACTGAAATAGTCAGTTAACAAAGGCATGTAATGAGTCACCACTGAGCTTGGATAAAATAAACAAAAAAGCTGGGACTGAAGATGCTACCATCTTTCCTCCACTGCATCAATCTATCTACAAACGTACTGAATTTCACATTACATACCCTTGTTTCATAACTGAAAAGTTAACAGAAGGCTAACTACTTGAGTTCTCTTTGCTTTATTTAAAGGAAAACCAAGTATTGCAGGATCTAAGTACAGTGAGGAGCCTGACTGATAGATCTGAACACACAGAAAGCTGCGTTACACAGGACTAAATCCACACTCCTCACTCGTACAGGGACTCTCACTGAAGACACCATTATGAACTAGAGACTACCAGCCCAAGTAAGAATTTACATATACTTTAATTTCTAGGATTAAGGTTTATTTTTTTCTTGGCCACCAGCAAGAGCAAGAACTTAGCTTATAAATCCAAAAGCTGAGCAAAGTTCCATGATTTCAGACATCTTTTTTAGTGCTTTGGCCAGCATTTGATACTCTTATCATCTGACATAGTAATACCCCTAAGCTTGCATCTGATTTTTAAAGTTACATTTTAAGTTTGTTATGTTTGAATTTGATGGCTAAATAAAGAATGAGAAAGTCTTATTTACTGCTTACTTAATTAATCTCTAGGAAGACAAGCTTTGCTGAGTTATCTAAATTGGTAAAGCCACACCAGGTTCTATGGAGATGGAACTCTCATCCACTTGTGGAGTTAAACCACCTCTCCAGACAATGCAAGATACATCAGAAAGGGTTCTTTTTCTCAGAACTTTCTGGATGGTTTCAGATGCTGTTATACAGGGCTCCATACATGCACAGCCACAGCTCCGCTAGCCCTGGACAGGACCTTTAACATGCACAGGTGTAGCTATGCAATACAACGTCACGTTGGCATCTTCATCTAATGATTGTTACATACTGCATCACTGTGTTTTTTAAAGCTACCTTCAAGTTTTCAGCTCATTAGTATGCCATTTTTACAATTTATTTCTAGGTAAGGCTCATCTCCAAGCCTTTGGAGTTTTCCTTTTTTTTCAGCCAAGTCACTTACGTAGCTGTGGAAGGACCCTGCAGTTGTTCTCTGCTCAACACCCTGACACCAGGAGACCGGCTGCTCCCCGCTTCTTGGCTTTTAATCAGCAGAAGTGAATCTGCTAACTTGTGACACTTGTAAATCAGTTTTACCCTCTACACTTCCGAAAGCTCTTGTGGTAAAGAGAACAACTGCCACAGGAAACCCAACATGGTCTGGAGAGGAAGTCACCACGGAGCACCGCAAACTGTCGTCAGCACCAGGAGTGCTGGCAGCCAGCTATGCTGCACCCAGTGAGCTCTGGCTCTGTGAAGTTTAATTTTCACAAAGAATTCAAGCTGTGTTCTGTGTGGTGTCACTTACCCGGCAGCACAAATGCTGGTTAAAGTTATCTCCAAACCATCCAATACCAGGATGAACACGGGACATTGTAAGAAATCTTACCTTTGGCTGTCCAGCCATTTTGAGCACAGCAGCAGCCCTGGTAGCTACAAAGCCTAGTGGAAAAATGCAAGTTATTTTACTAACAATTTTGTTATTTTTGTTATTTTACTATCAATATGCCCTCCCTGAAGTTTCTGGCCAATTTCAACTTTTACGTTATTGATATAAAAGCAGTAGAGTTTCTCACAAAACTATAAATAGTACACTCTGGCTAAGCACAGTCCTACTTTAAAATTCTTCCAAACAAATATTTTTCTTAGATGTGATCCAACATAAATTTTAGACAAAGTTCTGAACCAAAGCAAAAAGACTAATTGTTACAAGCTGCATAAAAAAAATAAAAAATAAAACTGTGGCTGTAGCACGCAAATACGTTCTAGAAAGAAGAACTAGCAGGCAGACTGTAGAAAAAGACTAAAATACAAGAAATCATGATTTAGCAACTATTTATTGTACTTGCGTAGCTTTTGTTCAGACAACACGGTTTCACACATCAGTCCAGGTAGTGCTGTTAAAATGACCCGCTACATCTATCAATTTTAGCAACAGTATTTCTTTTTATAGAGAAATTCTTCATTTAAGATCCCAATTAAGACTCATAATAAATAAAGCTGGAACTCCTCTCTCTCACCAGCTTTAATATACAAAGCACATCCTCTTTTTCTTAAATTGACAGCTCCAAAAGTGCATTTGCAGTAGTGTCTGTACAAATGGCATTATAATGTTTGTATAACAGAACACAATCAAATGAGGCACCTAATAGTGACACAGAATTAAAGGTTTATGATTTTTAAAAGCAGCATTAGTGACAGCTGAATCTGCAAATTATACAAGCTACCCAGTAGTTTCATAACATTGAATAACAGTAACCCATTTTAGACTTCACTTTCTAAATATATTACTAGAGTTACTTCACAAGTAACATGACTAAAAGCCAAGCTACCAAGCAGGTGGCAAATCCTCTTCCCTTGTCCATCCATTTGTGTTTGGGTGATCTTGGACTTGCATGCAGTTACTTCCAACTGAAATCATTAAAAGCAGACAACTATAGCCCTTGTATTGCTAACACAACCTGCTCATCACAACAGCACTTGTGCTATTGATCACCTGGTTTACCCAGCTATGAAAAATAGTGATATTCCCCACAAAGCAGCAGCAGCATTAGCAGGCCCACTGAGCATTCTTCGCCATCCCTGTGAAATGTTTGGTTCATCACAGAGGGGAAGCACCAAACCCACCACACACAAAACTGGCGAGGCTCTGGAATCCCAGGGCACTATGTAGCACCTCGCACAGCAGCTCAGCAGCAGCCTTTCCCCCTGACTTGGCCCAGATCCTTGCTGGCAGTGACCATCAGGCCTCCATGTCCCATGAAACAGGATCGGACATTAGGTCATGAGGGCTCAGAAATGCATGCCAGGTCCTTGGGCAGAAGGGATGGACAAACGTGTGGAAGGGTGCATGTGAGATAGTGAGACACCTCCAGGCACGAGGTGCCAGGGAGCCTTTAGCCGTTAGCTAAAGCCCTGGAAACCCACAGGTTCCTGCATGAGCCACCCCCATGCTGGTACTGAGTGGCCTGCTGCCAACATGAAGCCCATTTCTCATTCATCAGGGGATAATGATGCTACCAAACAGGCAGCTCTGAAATTCCCAAGGCCTGCCCCTGGGTTCAGGGTGATGTCTGCCTCCAGATTTACTAAATTCACTTATTAAAGTGAAACAGTTTGGAATCCTTATTGCAGCTTGCAAAACAAAAAAAAACCCCAAAACCCAAATCCGTATAGACAGGAACTAAACACATTTTGGTTGAACTTTAAAAGTAATGGAGCCACCAGCCTCCTGTTCACACAAGATGGACACATTCCATTATGTGCAAGCAACAAACTGGGACCCCCTACAGATGAACATTAAAAAAGAGCAATGGCCCTCAATGGCAACTTCAGACAGAGGAGAACTTTTTCACCTTCACGTGTAACAAATCCAGAGAGAGAGGATGATGAAGGCAATATATATTTCACAATAAAGCTTGATCTACTTAAAGAGCCAAAAGCAAATTTAAAGCCTGTAACGCATTGATGGATACTAGGACGCAAGGATGTTTTCGGTATACGCGGATGGCTGGAAAAGGATAAAGCAAAGTTCTGGTGCTGTCCAACTTAAGGAGAGGGAAAGGCACTGTGAAAATAAAGTAGAGAAAGTACTTACAGGATGAAGCTAAAAGATGCAAATAAACTCTGATTCTAAGTATCTAGCGATATAAGCAATCTATTAGTATCTAAACAACATTCAATCCCATGACAACTGAACTTGGCTTTAAAACACCCTGAAGTATGCCACAGGGACATTCATTATAAACACCTGGTAAATATTCTTCCTTGGGGAGATAAGCCCAGAAAAAGGCAGATTCATTTATTGTTTACTATGCCTTGTCATATTAAGATATAAGACCTAACTTCTTGAATTAAAGCTTCAAAGTTAATTGCATGAACAGCCACTTCACATCCTGCCTGCCTCCATTTCCCAGAGAATCACAACAGATACCAAGGAAGGCAAAACCGCCCTGCTCGAACAGAGGTGACCATCCCTCAATTTCAGCGTTGAGAAAGACCGAGACACAGCCTTAAAACATGCCCTTGAAGCTGCAGATGAACATTCCTACAATTTGTAGCAGGGCAGTCTTCCAAGCAGTGGTACCACCCAGGGCCCAGTACCTGTCTGGAAAAATACTGGTAGCAGACCTGGACATTTTACACAGGAATAGGGAAATGAAATTACTTCAACAGAAACTTGGGGGGAAACTGGAAGAGTAAAACCTGAAATCACCACCTGCAAAACCATGCAGGAAGAAAATATAGCATATGAAATATAGCATGTGAGATGGTGAGCCCGGCAGCTCAATAGAAGACCAGCATTTGGTGCCGCAATCTTCTTCCTGCATCGATAGGACACGGATTCAGTCCACCGCGGTGTTTTGCCAATGACCAGGCCCAACAAAAATGATAGCACCAGCAGGAAGAGAATCCAATACACAGACTGTATTGTAAACAAAAACGTTATGATGTGAATGACCGCCGGGGGTACAAACAGGTCAACCAGCTCTTACACGATCGGCGCCACCCCCAATGATCCCACAAAAGATGGGACTCGGCCCACAACAGGTGGTACAAACAGTGAACCGAGGTTGCCCACAGTTGGCATGGGAAACAGCCAGACCAGCAAGCTGAACACATAAGAGAAAGGTGACCACATGGTGACTCTCACCCGATCAGCCCGCGTTCGCAAAGGTCTAAACAGACCAGGGCCCAGCTCCAGGGAGAGTCAGGAGGTCTGCCCTGAACCAGGAAGCTCTGGGCAGTGCACTCCACAGACAGACACTCCTGACTCCCTGCAAGTGGTCGCAGCTTTTATCCCCAAGAAGACACCTGACTTTTGTCAACTCAGTCCAGGACCCCTGGGGCTCATTTCCCTTATGGCTCTCCCTGCAGGGGGGGGGGAAGCTATAAGGCAAACTCCCCACATCTTTATGAAGGGCTGTGGGAATCACCCATATGTCAACCTTAATTCGGGGGCTCGGGGTTCAAACCCCAGCATTTCACACGGCAAGGAGGGCAACAGGGTATGGCCGACTACCAGCAGCGACACCAACAGCGCTTTCCCAAAGGATGCCAAGTTACACAAAGGAAGACGTGAAATGTACGGAAATAAAACATAAATGCAAAC
>NW_008620304.1:0-261 GCF_000691845.1 Merops nubicus | reverse complement strand
GGGAGCCTCTGCCCTGAGAACTGGAGCCGCACACCTGGCAGCAGAGCAGGCTCTCCTGGGCTTGTCAGGAGCAGGCTCTGCTCTGCTCCAACAGACTGGAACTGTAAATCTGCCCCGCCAGCCTGGAAAAACAACAGGGGGTTGCCCAAGCAAGGAGAAGGGGGGAGCAGCACAGCATCTTGGACAAAAGCCACATCTGCATCTGCCCGGCGTTCATATCTCCCCAGGCTGAGGGCCGACGGCAGGCGGTGACTCCGCGGC
>NW_008620303.1:773-8683 GCF_000691845.1 Merops nubicus | reverse complement strand
AGCGGGAGGGAGTTGGAGCGATGGGGGAAGCAGCAGCAGAGACCCTCCTCATGCGCACCCCGAAGCTGTTGAGGGAGAGGACTGAAAGGGTAGCGCTCAGGTCGTTCCTGCTCCGGCCGTGTGTTGTATTTTGATACAGCTCGTCTTACGCCTTCTGCGTGCCATTGTGTCCCAGCATCGGTCCCCGTGGATCAGGGCGTGTTTTCCCACTAGTTCTGACTGTTTCCATGGGATCTAAAGAGGCTCCAAGCATAGCAGTAACTGCAGAGTTAACGTCCTTCCTTCTGTTTGTAGCTGGTTTGAGTTTTGAGCTGAACGGAGTCCAAGGCAGTTGCAGGCTTGTTAAACTCCTTTGCAGCCGTTCATTAGCTCCCTGTTTTCTCCTGGACTCACAGGACAACTCCCAGAGTGGAGATTAGTGTCTTGCCTTTGAAATAAGACGTTGCGGTCTTGACGTGATTGACACGCTCAGAGCTTTTATGTCTTCCAGCCAATTCCTCCTCCTACAGTTGAGCCTTTGTTCATCTGTCCAGCTCGCTGCTCCCCCCCCCCCAAGGGTAGAGCTCCAGGCTCTGTCACAGGGACCGAGGAGCAAGGTCTACCCACCTGGGCTGGGCACAGGGAGCTGAGCCCTTTCTGCTCCGTCTCTGCCTGCTTGGTCCCTGCCTCGGTGGTTGGCCTCCTCTCACACAGCTCTAGAGAGCTCTCAGGGACAGGATGTGAGCGCTGGAGCATGCAAAGGGCAATGAGGCCTCCCAGGGTCACGTTGCCTGGAGGGATCTGTCCATCACTCGGGCCAAAGGGCTGGGGCATGAGGAGGCAGACAGCCAAAGGGTGTCATCCTGTTCACGTGGAGCCTTCAGTGAGGCCAGGCTGCTCCAGAGCTCTGTGCCCCTCAGGGGTCTCAAGACTTGTGTTGACACCCTCTCAAAGTGGATTGTTAAAGGTTTTTTAAATGGGATTTAATCCAAGCTTAGGATGGAAAAGGCAGGCTGTTTGCTCCCCATCCAGCCTTCCCAGTCCTTCCCAAGTTTACTGCCCATGTGCAGTGAGTCAGGTTGTCACTGCCTGGGCTGGTGCATCAGGAGACTTTCCTAGCCCTCTGTGGGTTTGTAATGGGGATCATCAGCTGCCGATGGCTTATCAGCATACCCTGAAAGAGGCTGCAGCAGCCTTGCCCTGCTCTCCCATGCCAGGAGAGTTGCCATGGGTGTGCCTGGAAGCTGTCCTGTTGTGAAGGAAGGAGCTTGGTGCTTGTGGTCTCTGCTGGGTGTCAGGCTGGTCAACAGCACAAAGCTGCACATGCTCCTGCTTGGAGGAGCTCTTCCGTGTCCATGTGAGGCTGCAGAGGTGGAAGAAAGACCCTATTGAGATGCTAGTCCTCTCCTCCTATGCAGCAAATCAGTGTAATTGGTTAATGGGCAGAAGTCCAGTCAAGGCTTTGTGGCATCTAATTGTATTAGAGAACCACAGAGATGGGAGAAGGCTGTTGTTAACTCCCTGCATCCCAGTCTGCCCAGACCTCCAGCCCTTGCTGGGGAGATGCAGTGCGATTTGTAGCTGTCTCTGCTGACTAAAGGTTTGGTGATACTCTTGGGGTTTCTCGTCTGACATCTGTCTGCACAACAGGGGTGTATACTCCAAAGCTCAACCTTCTGGAAAGCTGGGAGTGTTCAAGATGGACACTTCCTGCTGTACTGTGCTTCATCTGCCTTGTACTGGTGGAGTTAAATACGCAGCCATCATCCCACCCTGGATGCCTATCTGCTCCTCAGGCCAGTGCCTAGCTGAGATCCTCTGCCAGGGAAGCACAGCTCCCTTGTGCTGCCAGACATGAGCAGGCTGGGGCTGGCTCTTCTGGAGATGCAAGTGGAGCAGTGCCTGCCAAGAGCTCTTCTCCTTCAGTTGTCGCAACAGACAAACGCAAAGTTAAAAATTAATTTGCTAATGGGTCCTCGTTTGTCCGAGCAGTTGTTGTGCCCAGGAAGCGCTTCACCTTGCTGTGACCACACAGCCTGTTCCAAACAAACCCTTTAGCTCCTGTCCCTCCTGCCAGGCTTCTGCAGGGCTGGGTGCTGCCACTCCACTGCGCAGCTCCCAGCATGGGGCCACATTGTGGTGGGCAAGCAGAGAGCTTGAAATAAGGGCAGCAAGCCGGGGGATGGGCGCTGGCTGCAGAGCTGACAGAGGTGGGCACCCTTGTGTTTCCCTGGAGGGCTCCTTGCTGGGGCTCCAGACACTGCAGTGCTCTTAAGTCAGCTCGAGACAGCCTGTGGTGGACTATTTAGTGCCCAGCACAAACGGCCCTTGCCATTTTGCTGGCAAACCCCTGCCCTCCTCCTGAGAACTTTGCTCCTGGTCAGCAGTGGCTATTTGATGAAAGGCTTTGTGTGCCCTGCCCAGAGTTAAGTGCAGCCTTACTCTGTTTTTAGCCAGCTTTGAAGCCTGGGGTCTGCTCCCTCCCACAGAGTCTTGCTCTTTGCATGGTACTTCTGCTCATCCGGGGGATGGCACACAGTTGGTGTTCCTGCCTACACCTAATCCTGCCTGGTCAGGGAGTCAGGACGCCTGGGTGCTGTCCTACATGGTGCTTCATTTGGAGAGAGGTCATGGTGCTGCTCTGGTGTTTGCTACAAACATGGACTACTGCTGGGAAATAGGTGCATCAAGGTCCCAGGAGGAGTGTGGGCTTTGGGACAGTGACACTGCAGGGAGAAAGAGAAAGGCCTGCAGGGCAGGGCATGAAGTACACGTTTAGCAGGGAGCTCAGGATCACATGAGAAACAAAGCAGTAATTAGAGCTTTAGTTTCCTTTTCTTTGTTAATCTTGTGATTATGATCTTTCTTAGGAATTGCTGTACCTGCACAGGAGAGGAGTCACAGCCTGGGTGTGAAAGCTGAGACTTGCTTCTTGCGGAGCAGGACTCCTTTCCAAAAAGTCCTAACTCCACATGAGCTTCCAGGGCTATTGCCCAGCTGGGAGGAAGGCCATGGTCTAGCATGCTTCCTGGCTTTTAGATGGATGTTTGGTGCTTGCATCAGAGGAGGAGATGTTCCCCCCTCAATGCTGAGCTGGGGGAACTGGGTGGGTGGGGTGCTGAACATGGCCATGGGGGAGGATTGGTGAGTGTGGAGTGAACCAGTCCTGCTAGGTCTGCTGGCCCTTGGTGCCACATGCTTGGCTGTGGTTTCTCCTGAGGTTGCCTCCTCTGGCTGTCATCTGTCTGGGGAGCAGGGCAGATGGAGCACCCTGGCCTTGAGTACATCCTTGCCTGCCTGTGAGCCCTCACAGACCACAGCTGCTGTGGAAACCTGGAGCAGCCCCAAGGCTTCTGGTGGGAGGTGGCTGTCAGCCCCAGGACTGGGAAACCACATCAGGCTGCCCAGCCTCATGTGGCTGAATGAATTCTGTGTAAGCTGGGGTTAACCCTGGGTTTTGAAATGTGAGTTTCTCAGATATTCATATGCCTGATGCTCTGGTTGACATTCTGCAGGCAACCATTTTCTCTGGGTTGACGTAAATGATCGGAAGGAACCATCTGTCTTCTGGAGGCAACAAGCACCATGAGCTGACAGCTCAGGGATGTTGCAGCATCTCTGATCTCTAGACAGCCTTGTGTTGTGCATGCCAATGCAGCCTCCCGACTCCTGCCCTGGGCAGTGATGACCCTGTGTTTGTGTGCTGAGGTCTCAGGTCACCTCCTGACAGCAGGGGTTGATTTTTTTTGCCATCTCTCTCCTGGTGCCCCAGTGCCTGGTACAGGAGGCATTCCCCTGTGCTGCTGGCCAAAGGACCAGAGCCTGTCCCTGGGGAAGCCTCAGTCTCAGCAGCAGCTCCTACATCCAGCTACAGGGCTGTGCTGCGGGAGGCATCCAGCAGCCCTAGGCTCTGATGCCAGCTCCCTGTTGCCTGTCTTTAGAAAGACTTTTGGACACTTAAAAAGTAGGTGTCTGAAGCAGCATGGTGGGTTGGCCATAAGCTAGCTCATGGCAGCAGAGCTGGGGCCTTGGGACGTGTGGGCAACGGGGAGTTGAGCTGAGACAGGGGACTTGACAGTCCCCAAAGGTGGAGTCGTCACTGAAAGCAGATGATGTTGTGACTGTGAGTGAAGGGAAACAGCTTCTGCCATCGTACAGCCCAGAAGTTTAAAATATAATAATGATTTATTACAATATTGGTCCATTAAGAAGTAAATGCAAGGAGGTGATGAATGAGCAGGTTGTAAATGGACAGCCTGTTGAGACAGGATGATTCCAGTAAGATTAGGGACAAATTACTCTATCCCATCCACTGCGTTATCTGCAGCTCTGTTTGCACGGAGCTGTTTACCCACCCGATGGCACAGGGTACAGAGAGGCATGTTTCATGTTTGTCGTTCTGTGTATCCCTGGTGGGAGGATCAGACTTTTGCCAGCCTGACTGCAGCACACTCCCATGACGCCAGCGGCCACGTGTGTATTTACTGATGGGCACGCTGAACCCCCGTGTCCCCCACCGGCCTTGCCCTATCAGATAGGAGACTGTCCAAGGGCTCTAGCCCTGGGGATGGATGTCCTCTGGGACGGGCTGACCTGTTGCAGGATGTGTTTTTCCCCTTCCAACTAAAACTGGTAACTTGGCAGTCTGGTCTGGGGGACTCGGCTCTCCCTAATCTCAGTGCCATGTAAGACCCTTCCCTGCAGAGCAGCCCCCATGGTGGTTTCCCCAAGGGTGGGGCTGCAGATGGGTGGTGAAGGGCTGTGCGTGGCTGGAGGTGCTCAGGCAAGGACTGGGGTTCCAGCCCTGCTGAAAGTCAGCTTTTCAGGAGAGCACCGTCCCCAGCAAGGTGTCTGCCTGCTTGGGATTCAGGCTCTGCCCCTGAGCCCATTTCACAAGACGGCCTGTGGCGGGACAGTGCGGGGAGGGTGGAGCCCGTTAGACCCGTTTCACCACTGCAGGCATGGTAGAATTTCTCCACCAGTGCCTTTAGCTGGGCTGTGTTAATGGTATGGCTCAAGCGCAGCATGGATAGCTGCCAAGAGGGGGTCAATCCCTCGGCAGCAGGGAGCATGCAGCAAGGTCTGTGCTGCTCATGGGCCAGCACCTGGGCTGCTGCAGAGAACTGTCATGAGCTGGCAGTGGGTGTTTCTGCCTCCCTGATCTGTAGCACCCTGCTGGGCTTTGATTCTTTTTATGTTTTGTTTTTATTGCTCCAGCTCTGAAAGCTCATCTGGTGCGGGTAGGAACCGTAAGTACAGGAACCCATAGGCAGGTAGGATTGCCTGCTGTGCCTGCAGTGTGTGGTCCATGTTGCAAGTCTTGGCTGCTCAGCTCATCCCCTACACCTGCACCTTCTGCAGCTGGGTTGAGTGCCCTCCAAGCGGGGGAATACTGGGGTCAACTTTGGCTGGTGCTCTGGATTGGAGCTGGAAGCGTATTTGTGCCTTGCAATCACCCTGAGCCATGCAGGAGGGCAAGCTTCAGGCATGGGTCCTGTGAGAGTTCTGCTGCTTTGCTTCCAGGCTCTTAGGAATAATTTGCTCTGCCCTGCAAGAATCATGCTAAATCTGAAGTTAAAAGGAGCTTTTTGTATGGAAATCAGGTGCTTGTGTGTCTCCATGTGAAATTACCCTTAAAATGAAGAGGTTGAAATTGCTCTCCAGGTGCCCACTTCTCATCAGAGCTGCTTGGAGACCTGCTGCTTGCCTGCAGGAGCAGGATGCTTTTGCGGATGCAGTCACTTGCAAAAGTGGCATAGGGCCAGTGCCACCTCCTGCCCCTCTGTGGCTCCCGAAGAGTGTAGTGGGTGCTCACTGGGACACTGGCCTTGGGGTAGGGGTTTGCAGGGGGTGGCAGTGCCAGCCCCGACTGCGCAGCCCTGGTTTGTGTTGGCTTCGAGGGGTCTGCTCATGTTTCCCGTTGCTGCTGCACCCTCCTGCCCTTGGCACTCGCCTTGTCCTGAGTGCCAGAGGTGGGGTCTATGGGGCAGGCTGGCCAGGGAGTGGCCAGTGGTGTCCCCAGAATGGGGTTTGAGGTCATTAGCTGATCCTGTGTGCTCCAACACTGTCATACGCTGCATGAGTGTTGCAGGGGCAGCACCCTCCCGCTGTCCCCAAAACCCTCTGCTCCTGCCAGCTCTCCACAGCTGTGCCTAAGGGCCGTGGCTGTGTCCTTGAGTAACTCTGTTGGCCCCTCCACAAAGGAGAGCTAAACTTTTTCTGGGAAAACCGTGCCAGGTGGCTGACAAACAGGTATTTTTCCCTTCCCAGCCCCTGTGCGGGGCCTGTGGGGTCAGGAGTGCTGGCAGCAGGGGAGCTTGCAGGCTCTCTGCAGGCAGGGAGCCATTCCCGGCGCCAGGAGCAGGATCCCCCCACTGGAGGCACCTTCTCTGGGTCTGGGCAGAGCGACCTTCCCTGAAGGACATTCTTACTTCTGTGGCTCTATTGCATCCAGCTAACAGCCGAGAGCCTTGGCTCAGCATCTGGGTTGCCCCACTCGCTCTTTCACCTCCTGATCCTGGCTGTTGCTGCGTACTCTGCAGTGTTGCAAGAGCTGAAGCTGCCGGTTAAAGTCCAGGTAAACAGGTTGCAAAGCCCTCAGCAGCCCTAGTGAGAGAGGAGGGTTGGAAGAATCTGCTGCTTGTGGGCAGTGGGGTCACTTACGTGCACAGAATAAAGTTTCTGCTTGAATGAAAATGGCGTGGGGAGAGGACACTTGACAGCAGAGCAGGACCTCTGAGGGGTCTCATTCCAGGGAGGGGAGAGGCTGCAGTTTATGGCCCCCTGTCTCTCTGCAGGCAGAAGGCACCAGGGTAACATTACTCCAAGTCACAGAGTGTATCTGGAGTCCTTGCTCCATGCACCTTCCTGTGGGATTTGGGGTCAGAGTGAGACAGGGTGGCAGAGAGGGGACCTGGCAGAATGGGCAGCACACCTTCCTGAGAAGGGCCAGGGGAAGATCCTCCTCTGGGTGCATTTCCCTGAACAGACTGTTCCCCTGCCCTGTAACTGGCCTGTGTGCAGCTGCCTGAGGGGTGTCGGAGCCTGTCCCGGCTTTCCAGGGCAGGGTCCCCTCCCCTCCGCTGTCCCTGGCTGCAGTCAGCAATGCCAGCATCCAGCTGTGCCCCTGCCACTCTGTGCAACCCTGGGTGTCCCCTCCTGCCGACGGATGGCGTGTGCTTGCTGCAGCATGCCAGGGAGGCACCTGCTCTCGGTGGCTCTGGTATGGGGACACCTTTTCCATCCAGCTCCTCTATTTGCTGTGGGGAGCCCATGCGGGCACCCCATTCCTCCTTCCTTGTCTCAGGTGACCCCAGTACCTCAGAGGCTGCTGGTTCCCAGGAGTAACATGCTGTTACTTTGCCAGGCACTTTACAGGCTCCTGTGGATGAGGCTTTGCATGTGGGACGCTGGGCAGAGCCTCCCTGCATGTCCCTGCCCTTAATCCTGGTAGCTGCTGAGGCTATGGGCAGATTGCAAGAGGTGTGACCTCCTTCCCTGTGCTGTTTGGTGCAGCTGACCCTTTATGACTCTTTAGATGTCCAGCACCTCTGGCCTGTGGTGCAGAAGCGAGGGCAATGGCCTTGGCAGCACCTGGTGATTCAGTGGTGTGTAGTGGCATGGAGAGGTGCCAGCTGGTGCTCAGCATTTCGGGGACTTTTACACCCAGCTGAAGGATGCTTCTCCTCATTGCACTGTTCGCCAGGGACCTGCCAGTTGTCCTCGCAAGAGCTGTTTGGCTTTGCAGAAGAAATTGCAGTGCTTGACAAGCCCTCGTGCCACGGGACTGGCAGCATCTGCCACCGCTGACAGGTGTGCCAAGGATGGGAGAGGGTTGAGGGGGCAGCAGGAGACCTCTGGGGACCCTGGGGATGGTGGCTGTCCTCCCGTGGTGCCCCAGGGGAGAGCCAGCGGCTGACCGCAGTGGCATG
>NW_008620303.1:0-498 GCF_000691845.1 Merops nubicus | reverse complement strand
GGCAGAGCCCGGCTGGCCTTGCGCCCTGTCCCCAGAGCCCCATGGGGCCAGGACGCTGCCAGGCTGGGCTGGGGGATGCCTGGGGATGGGGGATTGGCACTTAGTGCCATGGTGTCCCCATCCTCACCATGCCTGTGGGAGGAGGGGGATAGTCTTGGAGCATGGGTACAGCTTCTTGGCTATCTAAGGGAAGGTGAGTGCAGCCAATGCTTCTCGTGCCGGAGGGAAGTAAAACAGGATAAGGCTGTTGTAAGGTGGGTGCTGCCCAGCTGCTGGAGGGACTGCAGCAAGGCTGCTTTCCTGCTTTCCTTTCCCTCCAGAGGGATGCTGCTGAGGAGGCACCGGTGCCCCAGGTCATGCCAGACTGCTTTCTCCATGCTGGGTGAGCGGCTTTGCTGGTGGCACTCTGCGGGCAGGAGCTGGAGGCAGCACCGGCCAGATCAAGGGTATCTTTCATAAAGAGAGGCTGTACAAAAGAAGTAAAACTTTATGAGTAGT
>NW_008620302.1:1954-2167 GCF_000691845.1 Merops nubicus | reverse complement strand
AAAAAAAAAGGTGTTTTTTTTTTTTTCAGCAAACTTCAGGTTGAGGAATTTTGGGGGTTTTTTGTTCAAAATTAAAATTTAAAAATTGAATCATTTCATTTTTTCTTTTCAAATGAAAATTTTCTATGAAAAGTTTTCAATTTTTGGATTCAAATGGGATTTTGAAATGAAAAATTTGAAGGTTTCAAATGGAAATTTTAAATTAAAACTCCT
>NW_008620302.1:1504-1875 GCF_000691845.1 Merops nubicus | reverse complement strand
GATTCAGATGGGATTTTGAAATGAAAAATTTGAAGTTTTCAAATGGAAATTTTAAATTAAAAATCCTTTTTTTCTTTCAAAAGAAATTTTGAAATGGAAAATTTGGACTTTTCCATTAAAATGGAATTTTGAAATGAAAAATGTTCGTTTTTCTTTCGGAATGAAAATTTTCCAAGGAAAATTTCAGTTTTCCTTTCAAATGAAAGTTTTCCATGAAAAATTTTCCTTTTTTTCGATTCCGTGGGATTTTGAAATGAAAAATGTTCGTTTTTCTTTCGAAAGGGAAATTTTAAATTAAAAAAGCCTTTTTTTTTTTTCTTTTAAAAAGAAATTTTGAAATGGAAAAGTTTTTCTCTTAAAATCAAAATTTC
>NW_008620302.1:0-1478 GCF_000691845.1 Merops nubicus | reverse complement strand
GATTCAGATGGGATTTTGAAATGAAAAATTTGAAGTTTTCCATTCAAAGGGAAATTTTAAATTAAAAAAGCTTTTTTTTCTTTTAAAAAGAAATTTTGAAATGGAAAAGTTCTCTTAAAATCAAAATTTTCCATAAAAAAAATCCTTTTTTCTAGAAAAAATATTTTGAAATGGAAAATTTTCATTTTTTTTCTATTCAATTGGGATTTTGAATTTTGAAATGAAAAATTTGAAGTTTTCCATTCAAAGGGAAATTTTAAATTAAAAAAGCTTTTTTTTCTTTTAAAAAGAAATTTTGAAATGGAAAAGTTCTCTTAAAATCAAAATTTTCCATAAAAAAAATCCTTTTTTCTAGAAAAAATATTTTGAAATGGAAAATTTTCATTTTTTTTCTATTCAATTGGGATTTTGAAATGAAAAATGTTCATTTTTCTTTCAGAATGAAAATTTTCCAAGGAAAATTTCAGTTTTCCTTTTCAAATGAAAATTTTCAATAGAAAACATGATTTTTTCTTTAAAAAGGAAATTTTGAAATTGAAAGTTAAGATTTTTCCCATTAAAATAGAATTTTGAAATGAAAAATTGTAATTTTTCTATTAAAATGGAATTTTTCAGTGGAAAAAAATTACTTTTTCTTTAAAAAAGAAATTTTGAAATGGAAAATTTTGATTTTTCCTTTAATATGGAATTTTGAAAGGAAAAATCTTCATTTTTGTTTTACAACGAAAATTTTCAATGAAAAATGTCAGTGAAAAATTTCAATTTTCCTTTTGAAATGAAAATTTTCAGTGAAAAATTTTGATTTTTCTATTAAAATGGAATTTCTCATTGGAAATATATGATTTTTACTTTAAAAAAGCAATTTTGAAATGAAAATTTTTCATTTTTCTATTAAAATGGAATTTCTCATTGGAAATATATGATTTTTACTTTAAAAAAGCAATTTTGAAATGAAAATTTTTCATTTTTCTATTAAAATGCAACTTTGAACTGAATTTTTTTCGTTTTTCTATTAAAATGGAATGTTTCAATGGAAAAAAAATTCCTTTTTCTTTTAAAAAGTCATTTTAAACTGAAAATTTTTCATTTTTTCTTTTCAAATAAAAATTCAAAATGCCAAATTTCCATTTTCCCCCCCATTTTTAGGCAGTGAGTATAGGTGAGTTACCTGAAGAGCAGTGAAAGAGATCAGCAGATATGCCCCGGACTCGTAAGCGTCTGTTCAGGAAAAAAAGTCCCATTTTTTTCCCAAAAACTCAAATTTTTGGGACATAAATCGGAAATTTTGGGATCCAACCGGATCCGCGCCGTGCAGCTTAAAATATTTTGGTATTTTAATTAAAAAACCATCATTTTGTGATCTAATTGTGACAACGAGTAATTTGGAGTTGCTACAGGGAGGACTCCCTGCAAAGGTGGGAGAGAATTTCAATTTATTAATATTAATAAACTAATTAAATTATTTTTAATTAATGATT
>NW_008620301.1:0-7880 GCF_000691845.1 Merops nubicus | reverse complement strand
TAAAAGATTCTATGATTCTATGATTCTTCTGAGTCAAGAGCCTTCTATGGCATTAGCAGATGAGATGAACAGGTTGGGCTCTGTACACCCCATGCTCCTACAGACCACTTCTGCTTTATTACATAAAGGGCTCTGCAGTGGAAACCCATCGCTTAGATGGATCTGCACTTGACTTTAGCTGAATCTAGAATAATATTCTGGGCTTGTTGATAACTGTGTTTCAGTTCTTATATTTAGGCAGAGTTCCCCTTGAGGTCCATCCCTTCCTCATCCCTTTCAGTTGTGGTGTGGTGTAGCTCTTCTTCCTTGGGTCTGCAAAGTTGGTTTTGTTCTGTAATGATGACAGAACAACTGACAATACTTCTTAATTCTCCCAGCATTGTTTCTTCATTAAACCAAGCCTTGGAATCAGTTGTTCCTGCACTCCTAGCCCCACAGAAGGAAGAGGGAATAGCTATGCTGCTGCAAGGCTCTGCTGGAGGATGAACTATGACAGGAGTATTTGCAATGCCTCTTTTGTTGCATTCTGAGAGTAAGAGAAAATGAATCTGTCCACTTGGAAAGGTGCTTTCCTGCACATGCAACCTCAGGTACCTTCTTGGGACAAGAGCCAAAGCTTTCAGTTTCTTACCTTACCTTCCTTATCTGTGTCCCAACTGGAGAGAACCCTGTGCAACCTGGTCTGCCCACACAGCTGACCTTGTGATCAGCAGGAGGTGGGACTCTTCAGGTCCTGAATTACCTGATGAGCTTCTGCATAACAGCAGCTACTGTAACACCTGCTGTGCCTCTGGGTGTCCTGTCAGAAACCACAGAGGCTGCAAAGAACAGTGAGCTCAGTGCTTTATCGTAAGACTGACTCTGATTCTGTGATATCTATTATTAGATTTAAAAAACTTTTTTTTTTGGTTTCAAAATTTCTTAGACAGGAAGCAACTTTTCCTATGTATATATTTCACTTTGCTGATGCTGTTGAACAGTAAAAATACAAGCCAGAAAGGACAGTGCAAGAATTTTCAGAGCCAAGTGTTATGATGGGACTGTGGGTATTTTAGCTTTAAAAATTTACATATAGTGAGATGTCAGTCTCATTGTGAACGGCTCTAAACCAGATTATTCTTTAACAATAGCCAACCTTCATTTGTAATATCTGTCTATAAGGAGATTTGCATGATTGGTATGTTTGATGTGTCCTTGGGAGCAGAGTACCAGAGCCCTGTAGCCACAGTGAGACACTTGTCCCAGTACAAAACTGCAAAGCTGTTTTTAGTTTTCCTGTGCTGTTCCAAAAGGAAATGGCACGCTGGCATGTGAATCTGAGCCAGATTTATATGCTTAGCCTGAGAGAGTGATTCAAGTATAATCCCTCTCATCTGAGTACAGACAAAAAAAGAAATGACAGCATGCTATGAGTAGAAGGTTCTTTGCTCAGGTCAGACAGACTATGGGCATGTGAGTGAAACTTAGGGCAGGGAGTCATGAACTCCTGAATTCAAACCCAGTTATGTCATTGACTTTCTGTGTGGGCAGTGATAAATCCCTGTGGCTAACATCTCCTACCCTGGCTGTGCACCACCATATGTAAGACTTAAAGACACATACCTTCTATTTTTCATTAAGGTCAGATAAACCTTGTCAAGTACAACTATGCATTCTTTTTTCAGCATATGTTTCTAATTCAACTGTTTACATAGAATTCTACAGTTGGTGAGTAGAGATGAACAACATTCTTATCCAACTGATGTTGCATTTCTTGTGTGAACAGTTGTTCTTCCTTCATGAACACACACACAGCAAGTTACAGAGAAACCCTTTCATTTACTTTCAGGCAGTACTTGGGGTAGGATTCAGTAGATAATTAAGACATAGAGCCACTGTAAGTGATCTAGGAGCACAGGTCTTTGTTCTACTCAGTAAAGCCTAGAGATCCATTCACCTTACTCTAAAGCAGGTGTCTCTGGTAAGCCTCAGTTGCTTGAAGATAAGTGTCTAGTTCCTTTTGTGATGCCATTGGGTATCTTAGACGCTTTTTCAGGACTGTCAAATATGACAGAGAACTTGAGGGAGATCGGTATTCCTCAGCTGGAGAGGTTACCTAATGGAGTCTAAATGGGACTGCACCCCATCTTTATTCAGCTTCTGGCTGGCCAGTTGAGTCACTCTTATGGACTTCTTGGCTGCCTTGATGAGCTCCTCTTGACTATGGGAGCATTAACACATGTAGACACCTAAAATTAGGTGTCTCCATCTCAAACTGAGTCTTTCTGCAAAACCTCTCATGCCCTAATTTTGGGATGCTCAGCCAGTGCCACCTTAAAAACAGTCTTGATTTTCAGAATGGTTTGACTCACACTCAGTGATTTAGGCATCTTTGTTGGGTTTCTAATCTGATGACTGAAGAAACTAATTTGTTCTTGCAAATTATTTATGGTTTCTATCAGAAAAATGTAACAGTTGAAGCTACTCAGTTCCAACCACTCGTTACTTTGCATTTTCTCTTCTGATGGCAGTTGCACTGAGGCGACCTAAAGCTGGGCTACCTTGTCTACATTGCAGGAGGTTATGAAGCCTAAGAAGGGTGAAAAAGACATTCACTCTGCAGATGTATGGGACACCTGGAGACAATCTCTATTCCACAGACCATTTCAGCTTCTTCAACACCTCCATCTTGCTCTACCCTGAAGTTACTTGCACCTCTAACACTTCACTTCCCAGTCCTACATAAAAGACTCTCACTCCTACCAGTATCTTACAAAGGACAAGCAGGATGAGCAGTCTGGTGTAGAATGTTTAATTTCATCCCTTCATCATTGCTTGGCACAGCACAAACTGGTCAATAGGAGATGAAGTGGGCACAGGCTTTCTGGGATTTCTGTACACAAAAATGTGGAGATTGGAGGCTGAATTTAGGAGCTAACATCCTCCTGATGCTAACAAATAAAGCAAGAAGTTTTAATAGCAGACCAATGGTAACGATCAGATAGAGAGAAAATTCAAGTATGTGTCTATGATACCAAGCTTATGTGAAGGACTGTAGTATGCTAGCATACTAGCTATAGTAGCATCCTCCCTATAAAGGGAGGATGACTTTTAAATGCTCTCATATTTTAACTATTTCAGGGGAGACAATTTGTCCAGTGCCACTTGATAGAATGTGACAGAACGTAGCAGTCAACTTGGCCTCACTCAACAGTGAGCTGCTGAGACAAACCATACTGGAAAAAAACAGTGGGGTCCTCTAATTAAGTCATGGTGTCTGACAGCAAGAATCACAATATAACAAAATTTAGTGCAGCCTCAGGAATCCTAGAAACTTTTGCCAAGTTATTCTTCATATGGCAAATTATATATATATATATATATACACGTACTTCTTTTATGACCAAAGTTAATGTGGATATTGAGTAATTAATCTGTAATAGTGATAGAGAAAGGATCTTTTCTTCTCCTTCAAAGATTAAAAAATGAATCTTATTGAGCGGGTTCTGTAATAGATAACCAAAGAAATGTACCATTTCTACATAATCAATTTTTGGATGAGCTGCTCTGGCTGAGTTTTCCAGACTTCATAAGCAACAGATTTGTTGGTCTTCTCTTGCAGTCCTCGGAGTCTGGAAAATAGATCTGCAGATTTACATTTTGAGCATACCCAGATGATGTGAAAGTGCAGCACATATGTGGCTCTTCAAAAGGGGTATCTTTGTTTCATTTTTAAATGATTTTTTTTTTTTTAATCCAACAATGATGCCCTTGTTATGTTCTATCTGTCTAGTTTGGTCCGATTCCCTTTTGCTTGGGTCATGGCAAATCAGAACAATGTCATTTACATTAATGCACTTACACAACCCGACTAAGAAAAACAACTGTACAAGTTCTTTCACTAGCACTTCTCTGCTGGAGACTCTAGGGTATATGGGGAGGAGCAGAGCAGAGTAACTCTGGCTGTCCTGCTGAGACTGTCCACACATCACTTACCCTGTGTCAGGACTCTGAAAGACAGGCCTCATTCCCATTGCTCTGTGTGCTTCTTTGGCCTCCTGGATTAAGACAGCTAAATTAAATCTCGTGTCTTGCATATTTTCTGCAGTCTTCATATAGAGGCCTCCCATATTTCACTGGAAAATCATTGCAGCCATCTTCGCAGAGCTTTGGATTTCATTTTCACTGTGGGACAAAAATAACAGGAAAATTAAGATCTTTAATCTTTGAGGTTTGGAGTGTATGATGGAAGTACGAAGTTTTCACTGAGTGTAATAGGGGTTCATAAGTCTTCGCAGCCATGTTATCCTTAGATTATAAAAAAATTGCAAAATACTCATCCCTAACCTGACTTATTTGTTTTTCTGAATCCAGTAATAGGCATCTCTTGGGAAAAGGTAAGTTAACCAAAGAAAAGATAAGTCTACTAAACTATGCAAATCACTAAGAGAAAAATAATGGGCTTTACTTAATATCAACCTTCCAACAGGAACGAGCATTCATCTGCTGAGTGTCATAAACACCTCATCAGTCAGATGGATGTTGCCATAAGGCAAATGCATTACTGCTGTTGGCCTGTAATTATTTTTCATTTGTTTAATAAAACAGCTAAACCTTGGCTGATTGTATGGCTTTGCTGGAACTTCTACATTTTCCAGCTTTAAATGAATTTGTTTATGAAACCAAATTAGCATGTTATCCTGCCTGCAGTGACTGTTTCACTCAACCCACTAGAGGTCAGGGCTGTACTGCTAAGGTAATTGGTTAAAAATCTGCTAGGAAGAAAACAAGATGTTGCCAGAAGTGAAAATTTTGTGAGAAGCTTCTAAATTTTAGAGATTTAAAATATGTTTTATATATATATTGATATTATTCAATTAATATTAAATAATCCATTGTATGCAACACTGGTGAAGTAAGCCTATTTGGCAGATCACATGCTTATTATAAAATTATATAGCTCAATTTAGCAATGACAACAAACCCCCACCTAATATGGTTGTTAAGCTATCTATATATAATTTTCTATTTGATTGCTGTTAAAGCTTTATTTCCAGCTTTGCAAGTACATTTTATACACTGATTATTTAAGTGTCTACTTAGAGGATGAGAGTCAGGTATAAGGGACATTTCTTAGTTCTGTAGATCCAGGGTTAATTCTAGCCCTGTAACCTTCTCAGCTGCATTTTGAAAGAATGGGTTACAACAGTAGTGGTTTGCAATCTAAAAGATGGGCAAGGTTTATGACATAACATTTCATAGCTTGACACTCAGTCCAGGGACATTTACTCTTTACTTGCTGGTTATAAGGAATTATTTAGTCCTGTTATGAATGAATAAAACATAGCACTTCGTTAGTGCGTTGTTAATATTATTTTATTCTTCTCTTTAATGGTGTCCTTCTTGTAACATTCATGCATGCTACAGCCAAAAGGAGCCACAAGGCTCCAGGTAAACCTGTATGAAGGGTTAATGACACCGAGCAGATCAGTACATATAAAAGCCAAGGGAAGGCAGATGGTGTTGCTTCTGGTTTAGGAAAGGAGACATCCTTTCTCCTGCTGTATTGACTATAAGCTTGAGAGAGCCAGCTCCACCTTGTGACAAGAGAAGGAAGCCTGAACAGATGAGAAATTATTCATCCCGAAGCCAAGGGAAGGCAGAAATCTTTCAGCATTCTTTGCTGTGAGATGAGCATCTAAAATATCTACACTGACTCTCTCAAGTGGCCAGACTCAGACACACAGGACTCATTGGTCAGACTGATGTCTGCCTGTCTTACAGATGAGTGCGTGCGTGTGGGGGTGAGTGACAGCAGCACCAGCTCCTTGCTGGGCGGGTAGCATCACGGGAGGGACACACGCCTGCATTTGGGGTGCTGGGGGTGCTGCAGGGAAGGGCCATGTAGTGCATGGGGGGCTGCTCAGGAGAGCCGTGTGGTGGGGTCGTGCTCCTGGCTTTGCTGGGCCATGCAGTGGGACTGTGCTCCTGGCTTTGCTGGGCCATGCAGTGGGATCATGCTCCTGGCTTTGCTGGGCCATGCAGTGGGACTGTGCTCCTGGCTTTGCTGGGCCATGCAGTGGGGTTGTGCTCCTGGCTTTGCTGGGCCATGCAGTGGGATTGTGCTCCTGGCTTTGCTGGGCCATGCAGTGGGATCATGCTCCTGGCTTTGCTGGGCCATGCAGTGGGGTCGTGCTCCTGGCTTTGCTGGGCCATGCAGTGGGGTCGTGCTCCTGGCTTTGCTGGGCCATGCAGTGGGGTCGTGCTCCTGGCTTTGCTGGGCCATGCAGTGGGGTTGTGCTCCTGGCCTTGCTGGGCCATGCAGTGGGATCGTGCTCCTGGCTTTGCTGGGCCATGCAGTGGGGTTGTGCTCCTGGCTTTGCTGGGCCATGCAGTGGGACTGTGCTCCTGGCTTTGCTGGGCCATGCAGTGGGATCATGCTCCTGGCTTTGCTGGGCCATGCAGTGGGGTTGTGCTCCTGGCCTTGCTGCCATTCTACCAGCCCTGCAGCCGTTGTGCCAGTAGTCAACAAATCCCAGAACAGGGTGATGTGACATCTGACGTGTGGGGCTGTGGAGCAGTGAGGCTGCAAAACGGCAAACTGAAGGGACTCTGGCAGAGCCAGGAGACTGAGTGTTAAACTGAGTGTGAGAGGTTTGATAGGTCTGCTAGCATTTGTTTTTAACATATTTCATAGAATGAAACCTCCCTCCTTCCCTAAGATTCTGAAAAAGTCAATAATTTAAAATTTCACATATACAGTTGTGTATTTATCCGGGACAACTAAGATTCTTTCTGTGATATTTGGTTTAATTATTCTTTTAGAAATCTCACACATCCAGAACTTGATTAAATTTGAACAGTGGAAGTTCTGTTTCCAAGCAGCTCTGATGCTGATGTTTCGGGAGAACGCAATGGGATGTGCTGTCACATTTGCAAACGTTCTGTAGCAAAATAAACCCTTTTGACTCTGTGCTGAGATGTGTCAGCCTTCCCTTTTTGACTTGTCTTAGTGAACTAAAGCTGGGAAATGCAATGTGGACTCTTCTAAATTCTTCAGAACACTGTAAGATGGTGCAGAACAAACTCAGTTATCTCAGTCAGAGTGAAGGGTGATATATGCTGTGACAAGAAGAGGCAGAGACCCTTTTCTGTCAAGGGTTTGTGAATGTGCTGGTTTGGCACAAACAGGGTTGTTTTTCAGCCTAAAGAAACCAGCCCTATCCTAGCCCAACCAGGAGAGTGAGGAACACTCTAAAATTACCTGTAAATTTCTCATAGCTTAAATTCTATAAGATTAAATATAACATCTGATATACTGTACGTGGAGCTTATTCCCTACCAGATCCCAGAAAGGAGAAACAGCTACATGGTACAGCATTGTCTCTGGAAGACAGTTTTCCAATCCAGTAGACAGGGGAACAAATCAGTGAGGAGATTTGGAAGAAAGTCGCTGATCAATTTATTATTTGCTATCAACCTTTAGTCACTCATCAACGTTTTATTCACATATATTATTTTATATATTGATTTTATTCAACTTTTGCTCTAGCATGTTGGCAGTCCAGGGTCATCTCTTGTTTTTTTGCCAGGCCTGGTTGGCCTGTCCTGTCCCCTAGTAGGACCAAATTGCTCTTCTGAAACCTCAGTTGGTTTAAGCCTTTCAACTCTCACATTTTACTTTTCCCATGATGCTGTCATTGAGGACACCCAGTTTAAGAAGAGTTACTTGTCCAGTGCATTTTTGTCCTACTACTTATGCCAAAATGAATGCTGAAATATCTATCAAGTGTTGCTGCTACATAGAAGTCATATATAGATGATGTAGCTGATAACTTTAGCAATCTCATTCACCTTCCTGCCTGTAGGAAACTTTCACAGAACATTAGGGGTTGGAAGGG
>NW_008620300.1:0-9345 GCF_000691845.1 Merops nubicus | reverse complement strand
GATTCTATGATTCTATGACTTGAGCCCCAGGGCTGGCAGTGCAGATGCCCGGGAGAAGTTGCCCCTTGGTTCATGCAGTGCCGCTGGGCTCCTGGCTCCTGGCTGGGGTCTCCTCCTGCCTTGGTCCAGGGCTGTCCCTGTGGCGTGGCTCACTAGAGGGGGGAAAAAAAAAAAAAAAAAAGAAAAAATTGAAGTATTGAATAAAACGGGAGGGTTTCCTTGGCTTTCGGTGACGTTACCTCTGCTTCCCCCGCAGGCCTTCCCGCGGCAGCCCGCAGTATGCTGGGCCTACCAACACCTTCACCGTCAGGCCCGGGGCACGGCAGCCCATCTCCTACGTCTACCAGAACAACCACCGATAGGCTTGTCCACAGAAAAAAAGAAAAAATTGAAGTATTGAATAAAACGGGAGGGTTTCCTTGGCTTTCGGTGACGTTACCTCTGCTTCCCCCGCAGGCCTTCCCGCGGCAGCCCGCAGTATGCTGGGCCTACCAACACCTTCACCGTCAGGCCCGGGGCACGGCAGCCCATCTCCTACGTCTACCAGAACAACCACCGATAGGCTTGTCCACAGGGCTGCTCCACCACCTCTGTCCAGCTGGGGAGGGGTGAGAAGGTGCCTGGGTTGGTCATCTCCTCTGCGGGCACCAGGCGTGGTCCCAACCCAGCCAGCAAACACACTGCTGGAGAAGGTGGGGAGTGAACCTGGGACTTGGGCTCTTCTCAAAGGACTGTCATGGAGAGTAGTTACTGCAGAGGACAGGCTGCAGCCTTGTTACGTGAGCAAACATGGGTTTCGTTCTCCTGTTTCCCCCCTGTATTATTTTCAAAATTGCAGTCTGGTAGGTCTTCTAAGACAGCCAAAAAGCATCCTTAGTTCTCTTTAAAGAGTATCACCACTGGACAGATAGTTTTCGGTTTGTTTCTTTAGTGGGTTATCATGCTTGGGAGTAGGGAGAAACCAGCTAGCAGAGGTGCAGAATGGAAGCAAGGCAGCATAAAGCTAAATGTAGGGACATTAAAGTAAGGATGTGGGGCCAATGGGACAGAAATGGAGTTTAGGATGTCTAGATCCTAACCTCTTCTGTCCCTGCCTCCCTCAACAGCCTTAAGTAAACCAGTTATGCCAATGCCTTAAAAACCAGCTCCTGCCTTTCCGTGCCTGTCCTGCCCTCTCTTCCAGGGAGCAACTGCGGGGAGGTGGGCAGCAGCTCTGGAGCACGGGCCCTGCTCTCCTGTGCCTTTTGGTCCCTGTAAGTGCCTCTGTTGGTAATTATTCTCGTGGAAGAAGGCAGCGAGGCCTGGACGGGTGGCTGTAAAGCACTTTGGAGACTTAGGATGTTCAGCAATCCTTTTCCTCTATTAGCTGGTGGTGCTTTGCTCAGGGGGTCTCTTCCCAGTTCCTACCCACGTAAGACCCACCTCTAAAAGCTAAGCCACAGAGTACTTATAAACTGTTATGCTGAGACTTGGCCCTAGTTTGTCTGATTGGGGGAACTAAGAAGCTGAATTTTGTTGATCGTAGAGTATTGGATGCTCCTGGGTGTGGGATGTCAGCAGTGATGTACTGAAGGGAGCTGGCTCCCGCTGCCCCCATAAGCACTTCTCTGGGTGTGGGGGTGTCGTGCCTGTGCCTCTGCAGGATCCACTGGTGGCTGTGCAGTGGGCTGGGAGGTATGAGTAGCCTTAAAGGGGGTATGTTGTACTCCAGAGCAAGCAATATGTTTCACAACCAAAGTTCTGAATAGCCGGCTTCCTGAAGCTAGAAATGGGTATTCTTCCTCATAGGTAAACATGCTGAAAATCTCTGTAAGATAAGTGTAAAAACATGTAGAGAATGTTTTCTGATCACTGACAAACTAAAAGCACTTTGAGACATTAGTCTACTTTTGTGGAAAGCACTTTCTATTCTCAGCGCTACGCAGTGTCCTTGGTTCCACTCCAGCTTATCCTGCTGCTCCCACGTGGGTACCTGTGCTTGGGAGCAGATTTTGCCCCACAGGTCTGCTCAATGCAGTGATAAATTTTTATTCACGGTGGAATTTTCAGAGGAGTTATCTTGATATTCATGTCATGTCACTGACATTCTACGTTTTGTTAGTTCCAACTTTACCTAATAATTTAACAGCTGTTTCAGATACTGCAGCAGCTTCAAGGTATTCTGAACTTTACTTTGCTGTGAATAAAATGAAAACACAAATATCAGCCTGTCTTGATAACTAATTCAAATGGCATTTTTATGCAAGTAAGTCACAGTGACTTGGATGATTTCCAGACTCACCCCAGCCAGTATTGAAACAACATGTTTTAAATATCTGGGTGTTGGTTTTTAAAAAAAATGTTTGTGGAGAGAAGTGACTACGGAGTAACTCTCTGGGTATTGAAGTGTGCCCGTGTCATGCAGAATACCCCTCCCCTCCTTAAAACATGGAATTTTCTCCATATGAGGACTATCTGGAAGATTCTTATCTCTGGAGGTAATGCTGCAGTCCTGTTGGAGTGGCTTCAGAGTCATGTTTGATTACTGGATGAAATCTCACCAGTTTAACTTGAAACAAAACAAAGAAGCCTCTCTGATACGATTGCAGCTGGTTTTTATTTCCTGATCTCTTCTTATCTTGAAAAAATAAAAAAAACCCAAACCCAACCCTCATAACTGAAAATTAATTCTGAAAAGCAGTTTTAAATTTAAAGGCTTGTTGGGAGATTTCAGCCTTCAAAATTGATTCTGCCCAGAAATGGGGAGTGGGTGGGTGTGCTTGCACAATTTTCCCCCTCAACAATTCTTCTTAATTTGAGTATTTTGGTTTCTTAGAGCAAAATATGAAATTCCAGTGGTGGCACTTGCTTTGAGTTTCACATCTTCACCCAGACACACCATTCAGAGGCCGTTGTGACAGGGTGTTACATGGTGTGGAGCGTCTGGTTTCTAGCAGACAGGTATGTTTATATTAAATATTAGAAGCATGATAATGTAAGTCAGATTTATGAAGCAGCCATTCCTCATTCCAAGAACACCCATTCTGGGAAGGCAGAGTGGACTGAGCTGCAGCTCAGCCAGGTGGGACTCTGCTCAGTTGTAGAACTGGTTGGTGTGAAGGTTTCCAGCACTGAACGATTCCGCTCGTTAACGCTGGGGCCCAGCCCTGCTGCTTTTGAATGCGTTAAGTAAAATTCTAGTATTTCACTATCAACGAGACACTTCTACTGGGGCCACTGGGAGCTGTTGGTGTGACAAAGAAGCCACTGTCAGAGCTGCTGGCAGCCGAAGTGCTCACGGAGACAGTGGAATCTGTAATGCAGAGCGAGACCTCTTGGCTGCAGAGGTGGGCAGAGCTCCCTCTTCCTTGCTCGGGGAGCTTTGCCAGGACAGCACGCAGGACTCAGACTTGTTTCTGCTCCTCCCCTGTGCTGTTTCACGGTATAAATTTAGCAAGAGAAGAGGGAGAAACTAAGGGATAGTAGTGGAGCAGCTTTATATACCTGATAGCTCAGTCTGAGTGCTGGAAGCAGTCGTGGAGTCTGACAATGGGATTATTGTCACTTCAGCCTCCTCTGATGCAGTTGGGTCATTCAGGTCTTGATACAACTGAAATTATCCCCTGCAGCTGCCTCTTCCTCAGAGTACCTGCTACTGCTGTATAACCAAGAGCTTTACTTGTAAAGTGTTGAACAGTCTCTTATTTATGAGTGCCATTGAACACCAACCTTCTTGCATTAAATATTTCTGGATGTATTGTTTTATTACATGTGTGGTCTGACTTTTTTTAGTATTGCTTAAGTGATCTGTCTGCTGTGAGACCGAGATCTTTGCATGTCAGATTAAAAGGACAGGAAAAAGAGGTTCAACCTGGCCTCAGCACCAGCCTGAATTTCAGCTTACCTAGGGCTTGGTCCTATTTCTACCAGTTGTTGATATAAACCCTGTGGCAATGTGTTTTTGGGGTGAAGGGGCAGCTGGCCCTGGCTGCCCCGACCCCCCTGGAACACCCCACCCCTCCAGTGGGCTGGGTCAGCTGGCAGAGCTGGTGCAGTTCAGCCTGTGCTGCTGCTATAAATAGCTCTTGGTTTTGAGCTTCTCATTAGTAGTGAAACTCACATACTTATTTGCAAGTCCTAACTAGAATGTTGTACTTAGAATTGAAAACGCAGCGTGAGCAATGCAAGCAGCAACATAAAAGGCAGGCTTGTCTTCAGAGTGGCTTATTCTCTCCTCTCCTCAAAATTATACTTATCTATATTCTCATCTCTTTAATCCAGCTCTAGGCACAGGAGCAGGCTCTTGGTGAGGGATGTGAGCAGCGTCTGGCAGCTTTCACTCCAGCCACGGTGTGTTCACAGCCCTGTCCCCAGACCTGGGCAGCTGGGCTGCAGAGGCAGCGTGAGCTCACTGCAGAACCCAGAGGGTTTGCTCTGCTTCCTCTGCAGACAGCTACAGAGCCAATGTGCCTCCACGTGTGGCCACTGCTGCTGCCACACTGCCTGCTGGGGTGCCTAGTTAATAACCTTGGGGTGCCTAGTTAATAACCTTGGGGTGACTAGTTAATACACCCAGCAGCAGCACAATCAACTGGGAGCCAACCAGTGCAGCACGAGTGACTCCTACACAAACAGTCCCTGTTTCTGTTATGATGGTGAAAAAAACAAATGGATTTAAAAAAAAAAAAAAGTCTTTAAGGCCATGTGGTGCCCGTGTGGTGTGTTTGGGGGCTGCTGCCTTGCTGCTTGTCCAGCCGGCAGCTGCTGCCCTCCTGCGGCAGGACAGAGCTTCACCCAGAGATTTACCAGATGCTGAAGCGTTTGTATTGGAGGTTTTGTTTTTTTTTTTTCTGTGCTGCCACACTAGAAGTCCTTAAGCAATTGTGAAACCAGGGTTAATATATCAATAATGGTCTTTTGTCCTTCACAGGCTTCACCTTCCATTACGCTTCTGGCATGGACAGTCGTGTTTTAATCACAGGGTGGCAACATGAGAAACTTAATGGGGTTTTAATACTTAGTATTTGAAACTTTTCTTTTTAGCTACGCAGAATAGAAACCCTACAAGTTTTGGAAGGAAAATCTTCCTGGAATCCAGCAGGACTTGCAGCCTGCCCTGCCCTCGTGCTGAGGAATCTCAGTACCCTAGCACTGAACAGCAATACTGTGCACATCCAGTTAAGAACAGTTTTAATTCCAGAGAGTGCAATCACATCACTTTCACTGTGTGAATATCTCAACTGGCTCTTCAGTACTACAGAAGTGGCCTGTGAAACTTATTCCCAGTTCTAAGTTAAAACAATGGTTTATTTAAAAACTGTTTTCCACTTTTTCCAAGACAGCTTTCACAGACAGCACAAGGCCCAGTTCAGTGTGCACTACACCCTCAGTGCTCTGCAACAGGCAACTTTTGTGGTTGTTACAGGGTACCTTGGAGGAAACATCAGTTTTATAAACACACTGGTCTAGATCAGGAGGTTTGCTCTGTGAACATGTGTATGACGTGGGAATTTAAAAAGCAGTAAAGGAGGTTTAAAAAGAGAAAAGTACACAGCCTGGGAAAGCTTCAGCTGCCCAAGAACTAATTGTGGGCTCTGCATAATTTGCACCAACTAAACCCTGTGTTCAGGCAGGGATAAGCCCCCTGGAAGCAGTGTACATCTTAGTGTTGCCATCGTGCTGAATAATCAGGAGGAGCACTCGTTTCAGTAATGTTTTGTTTCATTAGTCAGGACCTGCTTTATTCAGTCTAGGCAGTATTAGGCCAGACCAAGCCATATCTAGAGCAGTGGCAGTGCATGCAATGTTCACTTCTCAGTTAAATGTCCCAGAGAAACAGTTCAGTTTGGAAAATGTGGTACACTACAAAACAGCTGTAAGGGTTACATTGTTTTGGGGGCTGTGAGGATGCTTGGTCCCCTCAGGCACCACACGAAGCCACTCGTCACAAGTGCATAAGGAGTCTCATGTCACCAAGCAGAGGCTGTCTGCAGGAGCAAGCACACGAAAACTGAAGTCCTTGGTCCAGTTTTTCCCTCCCATAACCTTTTGTTCATGGGTCTTATCTTTAAATAAAGTTGTCTTCAGCACAGAGGAGATGACAGGTGATGTCAGAGAGCACAGCACCCACCCCTTCTCTTGGCTCAGAGCAGGAGCCCCCCTGAGCTGCCCGGGGTGGCAGAGCCAACGCTGGGCACCACGGGGGGGTGTTAGTCCTGGGGCTCCAGGGGGTCCTGAGCACACAGCCCCCCAAGGCCTTGCACCAAGTGCTGCCTGAGCAGTGCCCCAGCAGCACCTCCCCGAGGCCCCAGCCCTCTCAACCACATGCTGTGCAAGGACAGGAGTGGGGCCTCTAAACACCAACACCTCCAAGAACTGATCTGCATCACAAGGGTGACACTCCTGCATCCAGCTAACGAGGTGTTGGCTGTAACCTCCCCCAAAACGTTTCTATGAGTTCCATGGACGGTTTGGAGAACTGAGGGAGGAATCAAGTCTTTTTAATTTTTTTAATTATTATTATACCTAATTCCTTGTCTCTCCACATCTCCTCTGTGCCTGAAGTCAATTTTTTTTCTGGGCAAAATACTGGTCTTACCACAAGTGAAGTGAACTCCCAAGGAAAGGGTAAAGCTTGGTTTGTTACTAACTTACACCTAACTCAAAATTACTACAGGAATCTTCTTAGTCACAAGCTTCAAGGCAGAGAACAGCCCATACCCACTGCAGTTCACACACACCTCCGACTTCAGCAGAATCAGAGTTATGCCAGGAAGGAATTTGGACCGTGAGGGTTATGAGTTTATAAAACTATTCTTTTACACAGTTGACTCCAGAAGCTTCACCAGCTGGTATGGGAACAGTGTGATGTAAAACCTGATGATCCCACCCAGCAGTGGTCAGCAAGGCATCCTCTGAGGGGGACCAGGACACGCCCGTCACGAAGTCCTGATGAGAACGGCTCCGGAACCTGGGGGACAAACCCTGTCAGCCACACAGCACTGTCACCAGCAGTCCCTGGGCTCGTGCAGTTCCTCACTGACAGTTGGTGAGGATGATGCTCCCTTACTTAAGAGTATTTTTACCTTCCGCTCAGCATGTGGATAAATAATTAACTTAGTGAGAAGTCAGCAAGACTAACAGCCTCAGTAGCAGATAAATTCTGTCTAGTACTTACACCTCTGAGAGGTCTGAGTCAAGAACAGCTACTGAACAGTCTTCACTGATGGAAGCCAGCAAGGGTGAACTAGAGAACAGAGAGAAGACCATAGTTAGAACAAATACAACAAAGCTTCTTAGGGATAAACTCATGAAAAGTGCACTTCTTAGTGAGCCTGACCCAGGGACAGCGAATTAACAGATACCAAACTGTAACAAAAATGTTTTCATCACCATTTGGCAGGTTGCCAGCACACTACATGAGAATATTCTACCAGTGCAGAAAGCAAGTAACCCTTCTCCAAGCAGAGGTGATGAGAGGAATCCCTAGAGAGCGGGTCAGTAACTCTCAATGCTTCACTATCAAGCTGCTTGATTAAAAAAGACCAAGACTAGTACTGCTGTGGGTTTTACTCTAAAATCAGACAGGGTTTCCAAGGGTAGGGAAGCCCACACTCCATGCCAGTGCATCTGACTGTACCTGTGTGCAGAAAATGCAAAGCCTGTGATGCTTCGGGTGTGCACGGAGGAGCTGAGGGCAGAGTCTGGGTTCCTTCTGTCCACTAGTGCAACCGTTCCACTCTCGTCACCTTGTGGGGGAGAACAGAGGCATCACCAGAACTGCCACGTGGCAAGGAAGGACCCTGGTTTGCCTGGTGGAAGTCAGGTATTAAGATATTCTTACCCAAAGCAAAGACATCACTCTTCTGTGGGTGCCACATGACTGAGGTAGGGAGGTGATTACAGGCACTGCAAACTGGGAGAAGTGTGAGAAGTCAGCACAGACATCCCTCCTCTCACGCAGCACTGCTGCTGCACCAAGGCAAGGATTTATAAGCTCACTGTACTTTTGTGACAGGGTTAAGACTTCCTTAGATTTTAACAGGCTTTTCTGCCCAAATCACTAGGTTTCAGGTTGGAGATGGTGAAGTCAGACATAAAATAATTTACTTCTTCCAGGAAAAACTCACCCACAAGCAGTGACTGCACAGAGAAACGTACCGATTCGAGTGGCTGGTTTGGGGCATCTGGTGTCCCACAGTAAAATTCTGCTGTCCTACAAAGCCAAAGTGAATGAGAAGTTTTATTACAATTTATTTGTGGCAGGGGGTAGGCACAAACTCAAGACTCACTGCAGAGCTGCTACTGACCCACGTTCAGAACCACATCACCTCTTCCTTTTGTCCTACAATGATGCTGCTATTACTGGCAAGTCAGCTCCTTCAGTCATGCCCAGGACAGACCTAGGAGCTCCACATTTCATACAAACGTGTAGAAATGAGCTTGGTAAGCTGACTATCAACTTATCAGACTGGAGCATTGGAGTAACGTGGGTATGGAGCTTGTCACACAATAGCTGGTTTCTCAGTAAATGCACTTAACTGTAACTAACTGAAGTTAGGTCTCATGTTTGACAGGCAGGTTTAGACAGAGAGTGAGCTTTACCTCAGCACAGGACAGGAACACAGTGTCTTTACCAGGACAGGAAGCCACACGTGTCACTGAACCGGAGTGAGCTACCAAAAGCACAAAAGGATAAAGAGCCTCAAAGGTTGCATCCAACTTTCCCACCTATTCCCAAGGACCTCTGAAGGCACAGCAGTAAAATAAAGAATAGTTCATGCTCAGGTAACAGGATAGCTTCTGCTCAGTAGCAAACTGCTTCCTACCAAGCTGATGAGCTGCCAAATCCAACCAGAGCCACTGCAGCCCAGTCCCAGTGCTGTGCTGAGGACTGAGGAGACCTCTCCAGACCAGAGGTCAGGTACAAAGGGGCTGGGGGGCCAAGGATCAATGTTGTCAATGTGCCTCTGTTGTCACTAGAGATCAGAATACCAGAGACTGGCACCTTGAGTGAGCTGCTGGTCAAAACTAGTATAGGTTAGATCACACCATCACGTGCAGGTGGAAGAAAAATTTCAGTACAGAACAGATGCTCTAAAAGACATTTAAGAGATGGAAGGCAAACTAAGCCTCGCAGAAATCATATTTCAGAACAAAAAGAACAACAGACTAAGAAATAAAGCTGTGCCAGAGACTTCACAGGCCACCACACATCAGATCCCAGCCAGGAGATGGGTGAGCAGGGCTGCAGCAGGAGCCCAGCCCAGGGGCTCGGCGTGGACTCACCTCTGTAGGAGCGCAGCACCGCCTGCTGCGGCAGGTCCCAGACCTTCACACTGCGGGCGAGAGGGGGCGTCAGCACCG
>NW_008620299.1:732-1347 GCF_000691845.1 Merops nubicus | reverse complement strand
GGGGGGTGGGGGAGGGGTGGGATCATCACCCATCCCCACCATGAGGAGCACTTGGAAAGGGTGGGAGTCAAAAGGAAACCCCTGGAGGTGTTGGGGAGGTTCTGGAGATGTTGGAAGTCAACGGGAAGCTATTGGAGATGTTGGGGACCCACCAAGAACCCCATGGAGATGTTGGGAACCCCTCTGGAGATGTTGGGAACCCAACAGGAACCCCATGAAGAACCCCTGGAGATGTTGAGGACCACCCAAGAACACCCTGTAGATGCTTGGAACCCCTTGGAGATGTTTGAGACCCCCCAAAAAACACCCTGGAGATGTTGGGGATCCTCTGGAGATGTCCCCCATGAAGAACCCCTGGAGATGTTGAGGACCACCCAAGAACACCCTGTAGATGCTTGGAACCCCTTGGAGATGTTTGAGACCCCCCAAAAAACACCCTGGAGATGTTGGGGATCCTCTGGAGATGTCGGAACCCAACAGGAACCCATTGGAGATGTTGGAGACCCCCCCAAGAACCCCATGAAGAACCCCTGAAGATGTTTGGAACCCAACAGGAACCCCCTGGAGATGTTGGGGACCCAACAGGAACCCACTGGAGATGTTGGGGACCCTCCC
>NW_008620299.1:0-438 GCF_000691845.1 Merops nubicus | reverse complement strand
GACGCCTTGGAGATGTTTGAGACCCAACAGAAACCCACTGGAGATGTTGAGGACTCCCCAGGAACCCTCTGGAGATGTTGGGAACCCCTCTGGAGATGTTGAGGACCCCCCCAAGAACCCCATGGAGATGTTGGAGACCCCCCCAAGAACCCCCTGGAGATGCTGTGGCCCCCCACCTGAGCGCAGGTTGGTCATGGTGGAGGGCAGCTGGAGGTAGGCGGGGTTGTGGGTGGTGACCCCGATCTCGATGGACCCCGCCCACTTGTCCACCATCTTGTCGATGCGGACCTGGAAGAGCTCGTTGTCCCTCAGCGCCCGGGCGCTCAGCACCACCCCGTGGTTGAAGTCGTCCGTGGCGCTGGGGACACGGGGACAAGGGGGGGTCAGGGGGGACAACGGGGAGGGGGACAACAAGTCCATGGGGCCACCAAGTCCATG
>NW_008620298.1:13711-19593 GCF_000691845.1 Merops nubicus | reverse complement strand
CCCTATGATTCTATGATTCTATGAATCTCCACCAAATTTAATAAATACTCTCCAGATTCTTTATTAAACATAACTGATTGCTATCTTCCTGCTTAAGGAAAGAAACATTCACCCATTAGAAGGATTCAGCAAGTCCAGCTAAAATAAGAAATCTTTTCTGGAGCCATCGTAAGTGGCTTATAATAAATGTAACTATCTGTCAGTTTTCCAGAAAGAGGTTGTCTATTACAGATGATAAAACTGTTGAACTTCGAAAAATTGTGTTCTCTGCATGGAGGTTTTGGTGGGCAGACTTGGTATAACTATGCAGCCTCATTCTCCAGCCAGAGGCTGACTGTGTCTAAACAGTACTTTGGGAAGGATTAAGGTAGATTCTGCATCCAAACTGAGTAAACTTTGATCTGCTTGGCAGTTAGTCTTCCTTTCATCTAGCAACAGCAAGAAGAAATGTTTAAAGGCTACTTTTGTTGTTAAATTTAGGCTAAATACAGGCAAATAAACAGACAAGGAGAACTGGAGAATTCGACTATGGAGCACATTTCTACTTAAGAAAGTTTTAGTTATTTGCTTGTTTGTTTACTTGTTTTATTATTTTGCACATATAGATGTAGATCACTGGAAAATACAATATAAGTTGAGTTATGGGTGGGCGAAACCCATGCCACCACAGAACAGGTATCCAATTCTGACTTGTCTCAGACAAGCTCTACTGACATAGGCTTGCTGGATGACGCAGAAAATTCAGGTATTTGGAAACCAGGCCATCTAACCAAAGTAAAATATACGCTGAAAGATTTAGCAACAGAGACATATTAATGCTCTGATATGCCTCACACTCCTGTCCTCTCTCCACCACCGAAATATTTGGGCTAGCATAGTTTTTGAAATGTGGGAGGTTTTTCATTTGTTTCATGATGGGAAGGAAGATATAGTCAACGTATTAATAAAGCCAAAAGAATTAAAAATTTAAGAAACACGTTAAGTTCAGCTGTCCAACCAAATACCAAATAAGCACTTATTTTTGCCAGCAAACTTACTTTGTAAAATTGTGCTTGTTTGTTCAGACAGCATACAATGAATAGCATTTCCATATGCATATTTGTACTCCTGGGCACCTCCAGAAACCTCGCAGACTTTGCATGTTGTAAGTAGTCTTTGCTGTCATTCAGATGACATTAACTTCTTTGTGGTAAGAGGAAGTCTGCCACCTCTCACATTTCATCACAAGGCCTTTTTTCTTGTTAGAGAGTATAGATGATGTGAAAACTTCATCTGTGTACTTACAGAAAACAATTTTTCCTCTAAAAGCCATCCATTGTCAGAAGAAAGTGCACTGCCACTAATGTCAGAGCTGTTGAAAGCCATCAGACCCAAAGTACAGCCTGGATTTCCAAAAAAGATTTTCCATGGGGAAAAGAAGTTGTGCCTGATGGGGTGTCTCAGTCTCTGACTTATGCACTATGAACCAGTGTCTGCTGCTGTTTCACATGAGGATTGTGGCATCTCTGAACCACCGTCTGAAGAAATTGTCCACTTACTGTTGGCAGCATAATGTCTTCCTTTACAATTCAACCCAAAGCAATTATTAACAGATTTCATTGTAGCGTCTTGCAAATGTGCACATTATTTTCACGTTTTACCAGAAATCTTATGGTCAGAACACCAGTGCAGACTTAGAGTCACACACACTCTCAAGAGCAGTAGTAAATGCAATAAACAAAAACCAAAAAGAAATCCTACCACCCTTCTTTTTAAAACTTGACTATTATGCAAGTAAATAAGCATAAAACTTGCTTTGTGCTTTATGAACTTGTGAGGACAGTGCAGTGGATTTCTTTCCTAAGGAATAAAATCTATTTTTCTGATGGTCATGCCCATATAATAATTCATCCCTCACAAGGTACTGTGTGCTTTCCATGAGCAGAGAGAATGTGTCAGTTCTTTCCTAACAGGCAATTACATTTAAGAATTTTCTTCCTTTTATTTCTCATTAAACTGAAGTGATGATTTACTAAAGTTTCTTAATAGCAAGGATAGACTCTCTTTAAATTAGGCTTGGACAACATAGGCTCCTGAAGTGAATTTAAACATGTATGTGTATGTACACATGCACATACACAAAAAGATTATGCATAAAAATGTAAGAGATATAAAAATATTAAAAGATACATGCATAAAAAGAAATAGAGAAGACATGATTTGAAAAAGGAAATTAGTAAACAAACATGTGAAGGAGATTTCAAAGTTTACAATGTACTTTGTTGGCCAACATGCTGTTATTTTTCCACATGTGACTTAGTGAAGATCAGAAAATGAAGCCTGTAACAAGGATTAGATAGTAAACCACTGAAATGAAAAGAAAGGAAGAAGTAATCCTGACTGGACATTTTTATATAGAAGAGATAACCAGCTGGTTCCCTACCCTCATGCCTGACCTTCTGCTGGTCCCTGGACAAGCTGCGTCAAATTGCCAGTTTGCCATTTCACGTGATGATATATGAAGTGGGTGAAGATTTGTTGTGTGTTATTGTTTGCTGATCCAGTTTAGACCACTACTTTCTTTGCATTACAATCACCGTTGCAGTACAATATGTCCCCAGCAGACTGGGGGAATGACCTGGAAACAGGTAGATAAATGGTGAAACTTTGTGCCCCCATTACTTTTGAACTCAGTGGACTCAAGATTTAAACTTTTATTTCCCACAGAAACCATTTCCTACATTTCATATTGTTTATATGGACTTGAAATGTGCAATCCTTTTTTCCCTTCTCACTCAGAGAAATAAAACTTTTTCATGTACTTTCTTTTCTAGCAGATTCCTTCATTTAGTCCATTTGCTAAGTAGATTTTCTTTAACTAAAGCCATATCTCTGTGAATAATCATATCTGAGGACATTTGGAACTTTCTGCTTTCAGGCTGAAAACTTTATTACTGTCAGCATTTTTCTAAGGAATAAGAAATGTACTGATAACATTACCAGCATCTTTATGATGAATAGCTTCAGAAGGTATTCCAGTTGCATGTTACTGAAGGTCTAAAAATGCCTAAAAAGCCAGATGAAACTTTTATCTTCTCTGAGAGAAGACAAGGGCAAACCAAAGAGCTTTGTCCCTCTTAAAGAGGTTACAGCTCCCTAATGGACTGAGGAAATGAAGCAACAGAATATTGCTACTCATTCATTTCAAACCCTGTCGTCTGCACACTGCTGAGGAGCACCATCGTTGCAAGGAGGTATGCAAGCAAGGTGTGTATGTGCCTGATAACTCTGGAAATCAATGCAGCTTTATGTACACCAGGTAATAAAGTAAGATTAGAGGGACAATCTACACTCCCTCTTTGTTTCTCTCCTAACATATGAGGCCCAAATTTTATAAAGACAACAAAGCCTTTTGTATGTTTGTTTCAGGAGCTCATAACTCATTTCAAGCAGAAGATAGACATTGTTTTCCAGGAGTGGTATGACTATTCAGATATCTGACAGAACTGCATGTTCTTGAATGAGACACAGATCAATGAAAGAAAAAAAAAAAAAAACAAAACAAAAACCAAACAAACTTCAACACTAGTATATTTAATAAAAGAGAAAACATTGTGGTGGTGCAACTGGATTTCATGCTAAAATTCCATCAGTGCAGCACGCTGCTGGCTAGGTTTTTCCATATGAGCATCTCATCTCTACATGCTCTCACTTTACTGTGAAGGCTTTTTATGTGCTTGAACATCCCCCAGGAATACTGGCAGTGGTTACTTTTTGTGCCCGTGTCTTATCAGTGTCTTAGGCAAAAGACAGTTTTAACCTTAGTGCTGGAAACTATAAACTACCAGCTGCACGGCTAAAGGGGACAGGACATCAGTGGATATCAAAGATAGTTGACAACTGTCTTAAATGACACCAGATGAGACTAAAAATGTTCATGTCAGTGCTGAGTATGCTCCTTGCCACAAAATGGAAGGAAAAAAAGTATTGGGAAGGTGCTGATTTCATACACGTTTGGTATTCCTAAGGTGTGCTTGGAAAGCAATTGTGTTGAATTCACTTCTCCTTTGAAGCTTTCTGGCTCTCTGAACCACCACCACCAAAAAAATCTAAAAAAATCTAAAAAAATCTGCTTTTTTAACACCAGAGTAACTTGCCATATTATTTAGTATGCACCCAAAATGCAGTCTGGTTGAGGAGAAGATACCATGCTTTTTACAGCTTGATCCGTGTTGCTATGGTATCCTTTTAACCCAGGGCATTTCAGAGGCATAGCAGTGGACTGTCAGTGTCATTCGGAGTAGTGCTATACCCTGTTCTGAGATGAAAGGCATTAGTGGGCCACTGTGTAGATTTGAAGCACAAAGACTATCATAGACTTTATTAAAACAATGGATCGTGCTGAGCACAGACCCTGAGGCTCAAGAGAAATTGTGATCAAACTTCTCTAGGCATAAACAAGTTATTGAAGATAATAGTTGGAGTTGCCTAAAGCCTGGTAGATCAGAGCTAACACAGTACATTAAGCAATGATTTTCCTCAACACAGAACAAAGAAGCTATTAGCTGGCATTTATGTTTGTTGGATAACAAAAGTCAGAACTGAGAATTGCAAGTGAGATCTTGAAAGGATTGTTTTGTTTATTTTATTTTATTTTATTTTTTTTAAACTACAATAGTTTCTCCAGAGAAACAATTTTAAGGACAAATTCTGAAGTGGGTAGGCTCTGAAATGTTCTCCATGTTCACTGTGTATATTTCAATCCTGTGGATATTTAACAGATGACTTTGACATAGGCCTATGGTGACTTTTTTTACATTCTTACCAATTAGTCCCTCAGGAATTGGGCAGGATTTTTGGTATGTGAGCTGATGGAAATGGTCTGGCTTTCAGAGTGGGTGATGAATTTGCTTTCTTTTTCATTACTTGCTTCTGTATTTTGGGGACACTGTTCCATCTTTCAGAAGGGCATGCATCTCTAAGTAATTTACTTACCATATAGGTATTACTGAGATTTAAGCATACTCCTGAGGTATGTATGTGCATGTTGAATTTGAGGAACCCAGTACTGACAACAGTTGTATGACAGCAATATCATTATTAACTAACTAAGAAATCTGTTTTTATACCTGTGATAAAAATATATGCCCATAACAGACAGATTAAACACATTTTCAGACGAATTTAACAGAAAATATGACTACCTACAGAATTCTTTTTGTCACTTTGCTGTTGATTTCTTAAGGAATAATGTCAAATGCTTTGTCAATGGTGGCACCTTGAGACACATTTTGAGGGCTACTCTGAAGGTACTGACCTGATTATCTAAGCCTTTCATTTGGTCCTTTAAAAAAGGGCCGTTATTGAAAACAGTCTAGGCAGGAGTCACTGAAAAGCTTGCCTTCAAACTGTTCATGGGCTTTGTTTGATTTTAAAATTAATTTCCATCCACAGTAGGTGCAGGTGGGCTGAGTGTCAAAATCCTTTCATAGCTGGAAATAACTGTTGTTACCAGTAACATTTCATTGAGGGTATTTACAATCAGCATCTTTTTGATAATTTGTTTATTTAAAGCATGTTTAACAGTTGGTGAAAATAAGTTTTGCAGGAAGATAAAACTGTTCAGTTCAATCTTATGTTTCAACAACCATCACCTCCCAAGCCCCTGTCTGAGGTCCACTTTCCATCTCTGAACAGTGCTATGGTGTCTCCTGCTACCGACAGTGAAAAGCGTGCATAACTGTCATTGAGCCCATGAGGGAAATGCGGCTCTCCTGTAGCATACTCTGACTTCTTGTGGAGTGAAAATGGTGTCATGTTCGAAAATATATTGATTCCATGTGTTTCCATGCCACCTGAGAAACTAGAAGAGCCAGTGCACTGTTCAGGGGGAGAAAAATATC
>NW_008620298.1:13203-13680 GCF_000691845.1 Merops nubicus | reverse complement strand
CGTGCACGTTTCAGGGGGGAAAAAAAATTTTTTTTTTTTTTTTTTTTTTTTTTTAATAGGGGTTGTGCCTGCTGTCTTTCTTACCAGTGGCAAACAGCAGGAGATAGAGCTTTTATTTACCCTGATATTTTAATGGGTGTAGCTACAACTACTGATCTTTCTTATAACTGCTTTTTTCGTCACCAGGCACAGAAATCAGAATCGTACCTCTGTTACTTCATGCCAGTTTAAAGAGAGAAACTGCTGTGAAATACCCTAGAGAAATGGTGGTACATATTATATATTTTTAAAGACTTTTTTATTTTTTATTAATTTATTCTTTGATCCATTTTGATCTGGAAACTAACAATCACAAGAGTTTTTTTAAGGCATCCAATAAATCATCTGTAAAAGAGCTTTCATAACCTGTCAGATGTGTCTGTCTGGATAGAACTTACAGATGACCCACCTGAAAAAGAAAGTAGTTGTAAAATTGTG